>NW_011887816.1:0-69299 GCF_000806365.1 Fopius arisanus | reverse complement strand
AATGTTAAATTGCTCAATTTCACTGCATATCTCTTCGATTATCAAATATTTAGTTTTTAAACAATATTTCTATTGATTTGCCATCTAAAAAAGATGAGTATGAGTATATAATTTAATTAGTAGTATATCTTCAACATATTGATAATTTTTTTCTTTTGAAATTCCACAAAATGTGGCTTCCCCCGTCCCCTCGTTCTACAGTCGACTAAATTTGAGTTATAAAAATAAAAAACAAAAACCATTGATGCCGCTTTGGTCAAATTGATGGCGTCCTATCGTAAGACAGCCTTGGTAGAATTTCAAATGGTGGCGCCTTGTGGTTAATTCCTTTTTTCCCTGGTGGCCATCCTGACCCAATCAGCTATCGCCATTTCATGTTGGTTACATATATATACCTGTTTCAAATCATCAACCGTTACACCGGGCAGCAAGTTCGTGCAGGTTCACAGGAGGAAAAGAACGGACATTCATTATTGACTTTTAGACACGATATTGATGCACATTAATTTGATACTACGTTAACTAAAGGTATAAATCAATCATTTGGTTCCAAATTGGTAGAAATGGCAAAAATTATTTTTCTGTAGGTTAATGTTCAGGTTGGTTATTAACAAGACTCTTCTTTTAAGGAAATGGAAAGGCCCTCAAAAAGATTGAAGCCATCACACAGTCAGGAGGATAATGAAAAATCAAGAGTTTGGGGTGGAAATGATAACGGAGGTTGTTCCTCTAACGAAACCATGCACTCAGTCAACAATAAGCCAGAGAAGACATTGTCAGATTCGACAAGTCCGTGGCAGGGTGTTACAATTAAGAATTTAGTCAAGAAACAAATCTGTCCAGCAATTCAAGTGGAAGTTGTATCAATTCATCCAAGGGGTTTGTTAAAAACTGCAACGGGAAGAGATTACCTTCCGTTTACAGTTGGGGATGCGAGTGGATCGATGACTGTCATGGCCTGGGCAGATCTTGCAGCTCCTCTATCAAGAGTCATTAAAATCGGGCAAATTATAAGAATAATCAAGGGTAACGTGGAAAATGTCCCTGACAATGCTCGTAGCGCTGAACCAGTGTATCGCATGACATTGGGTGCATCTTCCAGTGTCGAAATTCTTCTAGAAAATGGAAAAACTCATTCAGTTGATGCAAATTCTAGTAAAATTTCAGTGCCAATGGAGAATGAGAAGAGAGATGACCCTCCTCCAATGAAAAAACCCTCCATGACTCCTACCAAAGAGTGTAAAATCTCAGATCTAACCTATCCTCACACTCTCGAAATAATCAAATTGCACGTGAAATGCATGGTAACAAATGGGGTGGCATTGACGCCAAAGGGTTTCAAATACGTAGACTTTGTTGGTACTGATGAGACCGGAGATATTAATTGCATAATCTTTGAGCCACATTCTTACACAATCGGTTCGTCTATTCGGGAAGGGGTATATCTGCAAATAGAGAAAGCAATAGTTGAGCCAGTCGAAGAACGATTCCAAACTCACTGCAAAAATAATCATCAGATTAAAGTACTATACAAAGGTCACGTGCAAATTCTGGAAGAAAAGAACAATGAATCAGTAGAAGACGAGATGATGTCAGACAACTTGATGCTAGTAGAAGACCCGGTGATGAAAGTCACAGATTTGAAAGCTCCCCAAATTTGCCAATATATTGAACTCACAGTGAAATCTCTTGAGACAAATTGCCCTTCTGTAGGCCGGAAGGGTTTACGTTTTCGAAGTTTTATTGGAGAAGATAGCACTGGCCTCATTCGTTGCACTATTTTTGAGCCTCACCGTTTTGCTCTAGACGCTGATGCACTGAAAGTTGGTTTACAGCTAGGTCTGAAGAACGCTCTAGTCATTGCTCAAGATATGAGAATTCCCTTTGAGTGTGATAATGATTTAGAGATTATAACGGACGGGTCATCTGCTGTTGCACAATTGGGTATTGGGATGGAAGAAATGGACGACACTTGTTGGTCAATTCGTCTCGAAAATTTCAATGAGTTAGCAAATCAGGCACTCGGTACTTATATTGGTGAGACGATTGCGTAATTAAAAATTCTTCTATATGAAAAGCTAAACCTCCACTCTTGTCACAGTCGGTGGAATTTTCTCGGGAAAATTTTGGAGATATATAAAACATATAAAACATAGAAAATATATAAGATGGTGAAAATTAATTATTTTCAGATGTCGTTGGAGTTATAGGTAAACCAGAGGATAACTGCAAATCCGGACACTCACCTGGTTGTTCTCTTACACTCATCGATGAATCTTCTATCGAGGTAAAAAAAATCAGCATCAGAAGATTTATTTCCTGATTTCAAAAATCATTAATTTCCAGAGAAAATATTTAAAAAGGCGCTTTTGTAATTTTTTAAAATTTTACTCAGACTTTATAATTGCAAAACTCTTTAAAATTGACAATTCATTTTTATTGTCTTTATGTACTGATAGGTGACTTTACTTTTTGAAAATGAGTTGTACGTGGATTCCTCGTGGACAGCTGGGACAATAATCGAAGTAAATAGAGCCTTAGTGGATAGGGGAGAAAACGACCAAATGCAACTTCTTTTCCTTCCCGAACACTCAGTAATAAGAAAATTGGAGCCAAAAGAAGACGCATCACAGGCCAAAGCTGATAGTACCAAGTGATTCTTCGGCCTTATCGATAAGAATGTTTTATTTTTCTAATTTCATTCAAAAATGAGTTTATCATTATTCTTTTGAGCTTAAAAGCGTTTACATTATCTTTTCATTCATCATTACCTATTATTTTATGTTGTATCGTTTATTTTTTTCTGTACCATGCCAGGTGTTAAAATAAAAACTATGTTTACTTTCTAAAGTAGAAAATCACATATGATTAACATATATTATACACAATACAAGTTTAAAAAGCGCAGTCATTAGCCAGTGTGAGGTTTACGTTTACGTATGCGTATTTTTTAAGGTGAGAGAAATCGAGAAAAATAAAAAAACTTTTGACGGATCAATTTATCTTTTTCATTCACACCTGCAAGGACAATGTTATGTAATTAATTCAATAGATCTAATGTTTTATACATTTTTCGATTGATTCTTCCTTTTCCATTGATTTATTGATTTAATCGGAATATTTCAGATTCCTTCTCTATTGTTTTCTCTGCAGTTTTCATTATCGCAATTCAATATATCTGTCATATTCATTATTTTTCAATAATGAAAATTGGAATGAGTACAAAATAGAAAATATATGGCACCAGTTCCCTCTATTGTACACATAAAGGTCTTGTTGGCATCGCTTTTCCGTCTGTTGTGGTTTTCTTGGCAAGGGATTAAGACGTTCACTCCTCGGCTCCTCAATTATCTCCAATTGCCATCAATTAAACCAAACAATACCAAATAAAATCAGTAAACGCCGAAGATTCATTGAAAATTCCCGTGGAGAAAATTCTGCCGGTCCAGTGGATTCCTATTTAAATAAACGAATTAATTAGCATTGATAATTGACGAATAAATCATTGAAATTGTGAACGTGCAAGTGAGAACTCTGGTCAATGGAATTAACCGACATTGTGAGTAATGACACAGAATAATAAACAATTGCTCGCTATTATCACGTGATCTGTATCAAGATCTTTTGTGTAATCAAAAATTGTAATTACGGGGATTTGTATCACGTGTTGTATTCGCTATATTCGAATTAAGTTATGTAATTAATTGGCAGGTAATACATATTCTTCAGAGGTACACGTGCGGTGCCTATGAATAAACATTTATTTTTTTTTGATCATTTACAGAGATATTTTTACGAGGGAATCAATTAAATTGTTAGTCAAGGCGAATTTTTATTATTTTGTCAAACTTTTCAATTTTTTTATCATTGCTATTATTTTTTATAAACAAAATTATTTGTTTCTCTGATTATTATAATGCCAAATTGGGAAAAACGTATCATTTTTGACGAATATCGTCGAAATGTGGGGAGATAGGAAGATTTTCGTCTTGAATTTCTCTGGAATAAAGGTTTTATTGGAAATTTCGTTATGTATCTCCCTTAGCTTCGGAGATATTCACGGTTAATCATCATTTTGTTAGTGAATAAAATTTAATTAGGGAGATTAATTGATGAGTGATTTAATTCGCAGAATTGACTCTCCACTTTTTCAACTGTTGAGTTTAAATTGAGTTTTTTTCCCTGTGTCTTTTTCCTCTCTGGGAAGTGTTGAAAATTCCTGAACAATCGTCATTTGGAATAAATTAAACAGAAAAATGAAATTATTCTACGTTTATTTCGTGTTCTAGATGTTTGTCCCCGGGGGCTATTTAAATTGTTATCGCTGATAATAGCTAGTTATCCCCACTTGACAATTTGAAAGTGGAAAGAAACATTTTCATACTGATAAACAAAACGATTTTACTTCTTCAGTCGATTGGAAATCATGAGGAGACAGATAAGTCCGAGGAAATTAAAAAATCGAGGAATCCACAGCTGACGTATGGAATTGATGACGTACCCCCGTGGTATCTCTGCCTTTTTATGGCAGTTCAGGTGGGGAATCCCCGAAATTCATCAAATCTAAAATTCCCTCACAATAAAAAAAAAATCTTGAATTACTGGCGATAATTGCAGCATTATTTAACGATGATAGGGGCCATCGTCTCCATTCCATTCATCCTCACCCCTGCCCTTTGCATGGCTGAGGATGACCCTTCTCGAAGTTACATTATCTCGACGATGATCTTCGTCACAGGGCTCGTCACACTAGCCCAGACTATTTTTGGATGCAGGTTATTTTTTTTTTTTTTGTAATCGATTTCAATATAAAATAGGGAGAACAATTTTCAATAATAATCGACTAATTGATTATACAATTTCAGACTTCCCTTGGTCCAGGGTGGTACTATATCATTTTTAGTTCCAACCCTAGCTATTCTCAATCTTCCCCAGTGGAAATGTCCACCCGAATCTGAATTGTCAGCGATGAGTTCGGAAGAAAGAACAGAAATGTGGCAAATCCGAATGCGTGAGCTATCAGGTGCGATTGCTGTTTCCGCTTTATTCCAGGTGTTCATTGGATTTTTCGGAATCGTCGGGTACTTGTTGAAATTTATCACTCCCCTGACGATTACCCCGACGGTGGCCCTTGTGGGGCTTTCTCTCTTTGAAAATGCAGCGGAAACTGCCTCTCAGCACTGGGGAATCGCTGGAGGGTAAAAAAATTTGAGAAATTGTCAGTAAATTTTCCCCGAACAAATTAAATTCCATTTTTCATTAGGACAATTCTGATGCTGACACTCTACTCTCAGCTGCTGGTGGAGGTCCAGTGCCCCTTCATCGTCTACAGGAAGGAAGAGGGATTAAAAATCATCTGGTTCTACCTCTTCAAACTGTTTCCAGTGAGTTGTTGAATTTTGTTTATCCAAATCATTGAATTCTCATCGATTCTTGGAGATTCCTTTAGGTACTCTTGACGATTGTCGTCATGTGGATCATCTGCGGGATCTTGACAATTACCGATGCTCTACCTCTCGGCCATCCTGGACGAACAGACACAAAGATCAGAATAATCAGTGACTCTCCGTGGTTCAGGGTGCCATATCCTGGTCAGTGGGGAATCCCCACTGTTTCTCTCTCTGGGGTTCTGGGAATGTTGGCTGGAGTTCTTGCTTGCACTGTCGAATCCATCAGCTATTATCCAACGACATCGAGGATGTGTGGCAAGTGGAATTATTTTTGCGTGTTTAGATTTTTCTGTGAGGATTAAATTTGGATTTTTGGATTGATAGGAGCACCACCACCTCCGGTGCATGCCATCAACCGGGGAATAGCCTTTGAGGGTCTGGGGACGGTTTTGGCTGGGCTCTGGGGCAGTGGAAATGGCACGAATACTTTTGGAGAAAATGTAGGAACCATTGGGGTGACTAAAGTGGGGAGTAGGAGAGTGATACAGTGGGCATGTGTCCTCATGATCCTTCAGGGACTCATCAGTAAATTTGGGGCGGTCTTTATCATCATCCCCGAGCCCATCGTCGGGGGCATATTCTGCGTCATGTTCGGAATGATCTGCGCATTTGGTAAATTGCATTTTTCTCACCCACCTCGTATTGCCTCGTATTGCCTCGTATTGCCTTTTTTCGTCCCACTAGATTTTTTTTCATTAAAGTCCGAATTCTCGACAGGTCTGTCTGCACTTCAATATGTGGATTTGAATTCCTCAAGGAATCTCTACATCCTTGGCTTCTCTATTTTCTTCCCGATGGTGAGCAACATATATGGTAGATCAATTGTCAAGATGGTGTAATTTATTATTACTTATTTCCTCAGGTACTTTCCAAATGGATGATCAAAAATCCAGATGTTATCCAGACTGGCAATGAAGTGGCAAATGGTGTGATAACTGTTCTCCTTAGTACAACGATTCTTGTTGGAGGTGTGACTGGTTGTGTACTCGATAATTTTGTTCCAGGTAAGACCTGGATAATGTTTTTTCCTCTTCAACAACAATATCCCTGCGTGCATGAGTAGAGTAATAAAAATGAGTAAATGTTTTTGACACTTGTTTTATTTACAAGATATTATTAAAATGATGTTCAGGGACGTCCGAAGAGCGAGGACTGGACAAGTGGGCGAATGAAATGGCCCTGAACTTTTCGGAGAGCGCAGAGGACGAGGGAAAAGAACCAGAATATAACACATTTGACTTCCCAATTGGCATGAAATTACTCCGAAGGTCAGAGCGAAAATCTTGAGCCGTAACTCTTTTTACGCGAATATCTTTGAATCGAGGAGAGAGACAAAATTTTTTGTGTTATATCTTCCAGGTGGAAATGGACGTCGTACCTCCCCTTTTCACCCACCTACAAACCCCGAGCGATGACCTGTCGACGCAGAAAGTCCACTTACAACGTCGAGTGATGAAATAAAACCACAAATGCCAATATCTTCAATAAATAATTTTATTTTCTGTACAATTATTTACAATGAGTTGCAGCCTCTCACAAAAATCCATGACCAGCCACAACTGCAGGAATGAAGCCCTCCCTACCATCCCTGGATCTCACCCAGAACCAGTCCTGCATGTGCTCGCTGAGAAGTGCCACCACGTCACCCTTGCACACCGTCATCGAGTCCTTATTCTGGGACGAGTAATCGTTTTGAATTATCAGGAGTGTCTGTCGTGAACCCACTGTCTTAGCATTGGCAGCTGCTCTCAGATACAGACGATCGACACTTCTCTCTCCACAAGCTGAAATTGCACTTCTCGATCCTCTTCGACGTCTTGATGTACGAACTCCGCACTCTGACCTGATGTCCCTGAGTTTCTCTGTATCCGTCATATTTCCTATTATATTTTTTAAAAAACATTTTTTTTCATCAATCCTAACACCTTTTCTCTGTTTCAATGGAATATGCGTTTATTTACCCAATGGCCTGGGGAAGACGTCATTGGTGTTTTCCCAACAAGGACCTCTTGTGGGCTGGAGGATTCCCAGGGGAAGGCAAGCTGAATATCCCACATATCCCTCTTGTCCATGAGGTGTTTGAACGTACAACCAGCTCTCATTCTTGAAAACTGCATTGACAACTGTTCCCAAGGGTAGAGCTATCTCGTCCTGAATTCCTCCCTGAGTCTGATACAACATCGATGTAAAGGATATAACTACTGGAATGTTCGCTGGTTTCTCTATCGACGCCTGCAACCATCAATTAATTACGTCAATTAATTTAATTATAGTAATTAATTATCGTAGATTAAAATTTCATCGGAGTTTTTTTTTTTTTTTTTTTTTTTGAGAGAGAATTACCTTGGTGAGAAACGAATGGAGGTCATTTATTTCATAACCAAATCTGCCATTTCTTCGGGCTTTGTGATTTTTTTTGGTTCTCCGGTGGCGATGTTTCTCATGGACACTCGGTGCTGTTGACTCCCTCAGCACTAAACTCGGCTCGGAAATTGCTCTCTTAACTTTTTCCTTTGTTGCCTCTTTGTTTTCGCTGTAGCACTCGAGGAAGTTCTCCATCTGTCTATTCGCCACTCTCTCCTTCTCCAACGACTACAATCAGCAACATTTAAATATCTCAACATTATTTAAACAACTGCACCTTAAAATCGAAATAATTCATCGTTTACAGCCCCATAAACTGCCTATCATCTCGTTAATGAGTCACTGTAGGAAAAAAAAGTTAAGGAACATTGCTTTTTTATTGCACAGTGAATTCTCGGAAATAACAGATCTAACGATATTCCCTCTAAAACTGTTAATTACCGAGGTAATTCCGGTATAAGTACGACGAAAAATGTAATCGGTGTTGTGTGTGTTGTTTTCGGGGATTTTTACCATTTGGAATTTGTCGATTGCATTTCTGGTAAAATCATTTGATTTTATGGTGTTGTCAGCCTGCGGGGGTGTCTTGGACATCCCAGATTTCTTGGAGGAATGCTGTTGGCCCCGCAGGACCCACGTCAGGGAGATTTTCGGGCGTTGAGGTGCACTTGTCCTCTGGCCCATCGTCGGGGTGAGTTGGGGTCACCCCCGCCGCCAAATCCAATGTTTCCACCGAGGGGTCATTCTCCTTTATAAAATAATAATGAAAAACATTACTTGACGCTTTGATCTCTTAAATTCCCCAGGTGAATCCCTCATTCGTCTCACTGAGAGTGAGAAAAAAAAATTGAATTTAAGGCCCCGCGGGAATAATGCTTAACCCCGTTGAACCTGTGACGATGGTATTTCAAATGGTTTTTTTTTATGCTTCAACCCGGCAATAAGCGCCATGCCAGGGGGCTTAATTATATCTCCTCGGACTACGAATTATCGTACACGCTACGCGAATTTTATCGCACCCAATCCCTCCCCCCTCTTTACTTTCTCATTTGTACCATGACGGGATCGGGCTGGGAATTGATCCCCAGATTCGCCCGAAACAGCGACATTTATCGTTCGATCTGCGGAGAATTCGGATTTTCATAGAGATATAATTATTCCAAGATCGGAGGGATCAAGTGTTATTAAATTTGACGTGCAAACGTCTCAGCTCTTGTTATCCCACTTCAAAGGAATAGTAATCCCTCGAAAACTCCGTGAAACGAAAAAAAGCAACGGAAGTTGCGCACTGGAGGACTATGCGCATGGAGCAATACGATGTGGAGAGTGACATGCACATGTGCATAATTATTTCAACATATTCCTGCACCTCGAATAAATTCTTTCATTTCAATCCACTTGCTATCCGATTTAGCTTATAGGATCACAAAATAATTATCAGTTTTAGAACACCGCAAAATAAATAAAAACTCACTTCTCCAATCCTCACATGAGATCCCCAAAAATTAATTGCTCTCCCCGCCAAAAAAAGTCACCAAAATGGAGGGAAAACCCGGAAATGAAAATAGGAAATATTCAAATTTTTGCTGGATGATTAAAAAAAAAAAATCACGGAAGGTGCAACGAACACCTCGAGGAGTTGAAATAAACTAAGATGTTGGTTCTCGGTGGGATTCCGTTGGATGAGTTGAAAACGGGGGGTGGGTAGTTTCTCCATCCGATCGCCGATTGGTCTCAACATTTCCCGCGCAAATTGTGCGAAACCAATGGCAACCGATCCTCACCACTTTTAATATAATTGCGGGACACAATCCCGTGCTTTACCGAAATGCATGTGGTGGGGATGTGAGATTCTCGGACATCCTCTTTACGAGTTACTTACCATTACATCGGGTACATGAAAATTTACACATTCCATGCACCATTATGTTCTCCACTTTTTGTACGTTATTTTTTTGCATTCTGCGAGAAATTCCTTCTGGAGAAATTCAAATTTCGAGCGAAGCGGAAGGCGTGGATTGAGGGTATAAAAAGGAGAAGACGGGGTGGAAGGAGGGGGAGGGAAGAGGGAAGAGGGAATATATAGGGGAAATGGGGGGAGGGAGGGTCCCGTGACCCTTGACCGGGTGATGGGAACGTGGAAGCCGAAGAATCCGGCCGAAATATCCCGTGCGCCCGGAGCGTGCGACCAGGAGATGCCGATCTTTGAAGAATCTCCACCTTCTCATCTCCTCTACGAACACACGTTAATCCTGCGGTGCTGGTTGCCTCTTTCATTCCACCGCATCCTTTCTCTAGCGAGAATTATCGAAAATTGAATCGTTCCCCCATTCGCTGGCAAATTAAAATCTACTTTGTCTGGGGTATTAATTTTTAATATCTTTAAATCGAGTGGAGAGGGAGAATTTTCGTTATCTCTTGGTTGGAAGGTGGAAGTGGTGGATGTTGTACCTCCCCTTCTCGCCCACCTCCACAGACCTCCACACTACAGACCCCGAGCGATGGCCTGTCGACGCACAACCTCCACTCACAACGTCCAAGAATCAACTAAACCCCAAAATCCCACTCTCGTTAATAAACCATTTTTTTTTTATCCCATATACTGTATTTTCCTCATCCACAATGAGTACCACCTGAATTGTTAACCTGCTCCTCAAAATATCCTCAATATCTCACCAGACCAATGAGAACAAATTAAAAAAAATATATTCCCTCCACTCCTCCACTCGCAAAGTGTTTTAACACCCCGTAAAATTCAAGAGCCAACTATAATCCATATCCACCATTACTCTTAACGGCAAAACATTACGTTGGAATGGGATACGAAGGCATTAGCAACAACGGGCCACTCAATCCCCATTATCCCATCCCCACGCGTTTTCCTCATCTCCCCAAGACTCTTAAATCCCCTCTCCAACTATGTAACACACTGTATCTGCATTCTGATCATTTTTATTTATGTTTTATATCTTTACCCCCTCACAACATAAACATTTCAAAGAGAGATTGTTTTTCCCGGTAAACATCAGCGGTTTGAGCGTCTGATTTGTGCGCTGCAGCACTACGGGCCTAACAAACAGACAAAAACCTGATGAACCGACAGGACTACATATAAATTTATTTAAAAAAACCCTGTGAACAATTGCATCATGAAAACATCATCCGGAGTTTTTTTTATTCTTCTATCCAGCTGATGCGCCTTTCTTTTCATTTGCCATTAATGAAAAGTGGATAATGAATTTAGAAAAATTACGCGAGGCGGAGATCGGTTGAGCGTCGGGCATAAATCATACCCCGAGTGTGAGTGGGAGGTACGACTTCATGTCGACTGTATCATAAATTAAACGGGAATATGTTTTATTGTCGGGTAATTGTGCATGAAATGAGGGAATTTGCTGGTTGCGTTGAGAGTCGTGGAAGAACGGTCGGGGCCTATTGTTTGTCATGATGAAGAGCTTCTTCGGAATTTATTCTTTGGAATTAATGAGAGAATTTTTATACTGCACTCAGCCATGAGTTTCCGCGTCGAAAACATTCAAGAATTTTTTCCTCAATTCGATTTTCGTGGTGAGTGCTTTGTTGACGGATTCCGCGAGGAGTTGAACCTGATTGAAGGGTGGGAAGGGCATGCCCTCGAGTTGATACACGTAGACACCTCCAGCGATGTCGGCAACCACCAGCTGATCTCCACAGCTGGTGAACTCTAGGGCGCAAAGTCGTGCACCGGGTGTGAGGGTGCGAGAGGATGGCTTGTAGGTCCTCCTCTTGATATCCCAAATGGATATTTCGTTGTCAGCACAGGTCGCCAGGATCGTGGAGTTCTTGGGGCTCCACGCGGCCGCCCTGACGCACGACATCCTCGTGGAGAGGGTGATGAGTGGCTCGGTGATGCTCTCCGCCCAGATTCTCGCGGTCCAGTCTGCACCGCAGGTCAGGAATAATTTCGAGATGAACGGAGAGAATTGCAGGGCGTAGATCGGTCCGTCGTGCGCCAGAAAACTGTCCACGTGGTGGTCGAGGTAATTTATAGAGCACGTGTGGACGCAGCCCTCGTCGGTGCCCACCAAGTAGTGGTCCAGCTTGTCAGGGTGACGTCGGAGGATCACTGCTCCTGGATTTCGTGTGATCGATATGTCCACCTTCTCGCAGAAATCTCTCCGGGCTACTCCTGGGATCTCGGCTTCGATCCGCGGGATGCGCATCATCTCTGTGGAGGTGAAGTCCTCGTGGCTGGGGTAGCGCAGGATTCGTCCGTCTTGGGTTGTCGTGTAGATTTCCTCAACAGAGTCCAGGTGGTCATCATCCTGCCACCATTGGACTTGCCAATGAGGGGAGAATAATCGAAGTTTGTCGCTGGAACAAGTTGGATGGCATGTAGCGCCGCGAAATAGCGGGGTTTCCATAGGGCGAATGAAAACTCATTTTCTATTATAATAATTATTTTATTATAATTGATATTTACGTTTTGCTGTCTCTCAAAATAGCTAGGAGTCGGCTGCTAACATCAATGACCCTGAGACTGCCGTCATAGAATCCGACGGCCAATTGGTTTGGCTTGGATCGACTCCAGTCGAGATCAGCGACCGCGGATTCAAACCGATAGGTTCTGTCGGGCTGGCTCGGATTCTTCATGCACCAGATAAGGAGAAGGCCGTCACTGGCAGTCTTCCTCGAACCATACCCAACGGCCAGGATGTTGGAGTTGGTGTAATTCCACCTGAAGGCAGTCACCGGACGATCCGTGGTTTCCGAACAGGAATGTATCCACAGGAGATCCAAAGAGTAGGTGAACGTCAGCTCCAGACTGCAGGGATCACTCCTCAAGAGTCCCTTGAACCTCTTCTGCGGGATAACGAAGAGATTGCTGGCTATTATCCTCTCCATTATCTGAAGGGCATCTTTGAAGGAAGATTTCTCGTAGATGATGGCGAGTTGGGTTTCGGCGTTGGGAGGCGTTGAGGTCAGTGAGAGTTTCGGCAGCTTTGTCCTGTCCTTTGAAAAATGGAGATCAAATGAATATTCATTTAAAAAAAAATGCATCTCCACGTGAATCCCTCACCGGTGTTTCCTTCACCCTCTGACCGCCCTCCAACTCCACGTAAGTGTCATGGATGACCCAATTATTGACGAAAGTCCCCTGATTCATCCTCTTCTCCCTCCCCCGGTGCGTCGACCTTGACTTGAGATGAATCCTTCGCGTCTGGGTCTCAGCATCCGCCAATTTTCGCTTCGGGCCACCCTCTCTAGTGAGCATCTCATACCTCTCGTTCTCCTCTTTCACTCCCTGACCTTCTGGAGTGTCCAGGTCTGCCGTCAATTGGGGCATCTCAAAGAGGATCATTGTCTCCGTTTCCCTCAGGACGATCGTCACGGTATCCGGGAATTTGGTCGATGGATCCTCGAATCTTGGGAGAGAGAACGGCGAGGGAGCGCGCGACTCGCCAGGAAGTGACTGAATCTCTTGTGTTGCTATTAGGCTCTCCATTGTCTCGTCGAGGGGAGGAATTACCGTTGTGTGCAGTGGGGATGATTTCTGAAGGGGAAATTGGAGAATTGATTGATTCCTGTGAAATTCAAGTTGTTGAAATGATTTTAAATAATTTTTTGACTTAACTATAGATAGACTGGAGCGAAATCCCGCGGAGCTCAAGGACATCATGGATTCACTTCCGGTCTTGAGATTTCCGATTGCGTCGTACGCTGTCAATACGTTTTCCTTGATGGTCGCGTAAAACCGATGGGTTAGAAGCTTTGGAGTCATGTCTAATCCATTATCGAGGATTTTCAGATGTTGACGTTGCTGAACCACCGAAATTGAGGGCTTTTGGGGTTTGGGTTTAGAAGGCCGTTGGCTCGACATCCTGTTAGAGACTGATCCCCTTTTCTGGGCCATGTTTGATCAATATTATTTATTCAATAATTCACATCCGCTCCATTAACTCTCCCTTATGCTATTGATAAATTGTAGATTAAATTCTAGTGCAAAAAATCGAAAGTTGAGTTGACTTCAATTGACTTGAATCAAATAAATTTTTGCTATTCGTAGTATAGTGTAGTGATATTTTTTGTATTTGAAATCTTGAAAGCATCCTCACATTCACCTTTTTTATCACCAATCGATAACCCTTGTGAGCTCCGATAAGGCAGATCTCGCATGATTAATAACCGCCTACACCTGTGACCCCTGAAAGGCCCCTGTGTCCTGCAGGAACCCCTGAAAAATATCCCTGTGAATGTCTGGCTGTGGTGCTGGGGCCCACGAAAACATCGTAAAAACAGGTGAAAATTGGGATAAATCCATGAAAAAGCTCTGACGATAGTCAATGAACTTTGGCCACGTAATCCTGCGTTGACGAGGTCGAGGGGCGAGGAGATACACCAGAGATCGACGCAAAAGGCATTAGTGTGGGTTTCCCCTCGAGCTGTGGACGTCAGTGATAATAGTCTCGTGCCTCGATAACTACTTTTCTTGACACCTGTTTTTCTCGAATATTCCTCATAAATTCGAGAGCTTGGAAACGAATATTCGTAGATTACTGTGAGTGAAATAATTCAGTACAATTTTTACACCATTATCCTGGCATTTAAGTCATTTTTTTTTCTCCTGGAGGGGAACTGCCATCGTAATGACCCAGTGAACAACCGGAGGGGGAAACGCTGTCAAATTCAATGACGACTCGAAAAATCAGAAGTTCATTTTAACAGTCTGCCAGTTTTCAGGGAATATCTCGTGATTGGGGGGAGATTGCGGAATTTTTCTTACAACCAACGAAAAATTGTGGTATGTTCGATGGGTTTATAGATATCCTGGAAGAACTCCAAAGGCTGATGGTGTGAGATTTTCATAGTTGTCCTGTTTTGGGGGGATATCTCGGCATCTGGTTATAAGGTTAATTGCTGTGTTTTTGGCAAATTTGGTAGGTATTTTATCATATGGTAGGCAATAGTCCGGAGTGATGATGACTTGACAGGGGGGGATTTGACAGGATTTCGACGGATTTTCGCTATTTTCGGGCCTTATTGGAGGTTTTTTTCAGTTGGGAGAGACGATGGGGACCGTCGAGGAACAGCCAGGACCTTCCAAGCCCACAGATTTTGCTAATAAGGAGAAGGAGAAGGACGACAGGATGTTCGAGTGCAATATTTGTCTGGATACTGCCAAGGATGCTGTTGTCAGCATGTGTGGACATTTGTTTTGGTGAGTTTCATTAAAATTTTTTAAGAGATTGAAGGTTCTGCTGAGAACACCAAGGATTGTGACGATCTTTATTATGGACATATTTCTTTATCATAATTGGTTTCTGGATGTATACCGTGCTTTATTTCTGCATTTATTTATAACAGAACTGAATAAAATTGTTCTCGTACTCAGAAATCTCAAATTAAATCTCCTCTCTTTTTCTCTCTCTCTCTCTCGCTCTCTCAAAAATTCAACCCTAGATTGGAAAAGATATAATCATTTTTTTTTCCAGCTACATATGTTGTATTCGGTCTGGGGCAAATATGAGAGAGTGGCGTGATGTAAAAAAAAAAAAAATAGGTGAATATTTATGGAGTTGGGAGTAAGGGGCAAGACGTGATATCCATTTTTCCTTATCTCCAGCATTTTATAAGATATTTATCGTTGCATGGAGTGTTGCAGGAAATTAATCTCCATTTTCGATTGGTCAATCTTTTAAATGAATCGACATGCTGACATTTCATGGGTCAATATTGCAAAACGGCTCACAACAATAAAACCCGATAGTTTTCTAAATGATTTTTAAATTTTGAGTGCATTACCGAGATAATAGCGAAAATAGGGAGACTATTTTTCCCACTTCTGGGAATTTCCATTTTTTTTTCTTCCCGATTGAGACATTTTATTCAAGTGAGAATTTTTTTTTTTCGGATTTTCTCGAGTATAGTTGGCCGTGCCTTCATCAATGGTTGGAAACAAGACCAGCAAGACAGGTGTGTCCAGTTTGCAAAGCAGCAATTAGCAAAGAAAAAGTTATTCCACTTTATGGAAGGGGTGCAGCTAAACAGGAGGATCCAAGGTAATTAGCTATTAATTAATTATTGATTATCTACGTGAGTAATTAATGGGATATAATTGATGTCTTCCCACAGAAATAACGTTCCACCTCGTCCAGTGGGTCAGAGGACAGAGCCAGAAGGTGGAACTACGTTTTCTGGTCTAGGCTTTGGGGACGGAGGATTTCACATGTCCTTCGGCATCGGAGGATATCCCTTTGCTTTCTTCACGTCGACCTTCAACTTTGGAGAGACTCGACCCAGTGCTGGTGAGAGGGCATTTATTTAAATAATCTTGTGCACGTGGAGAAATAATTCTATAAATAAATTCTCCTGTGTTCTAGTACCCAGAGGTACTCCCCAGTTCGAGGATGACGTCTTTATCTCCAAAATTTTCCTCTGGCTTGCGATAATCTTCATTGGTTGGCTCCTAATGGCGTAACAAAATCTTCCTCCCCCAATTAAAATCCACTATAATACACTCATCATCAAATGTGTAATCCCAACAATTTCATAAAGATATACCCAATCGATTTGCGAGATGATCAGCTGTATATATCCGAGGTATTTAAGGTCTAGGGAGATAATTAAATAGTACACTCCCATCTCCCAACTCTAGCTTTAAGAATAATTCTAATATAAATCAGTTTTACTCGTTGGAGAATATCCATTAATTACGTCATGGGTTTATGTACATACATAACTAATTGTTGACATCCTGAACTACTCGTTTTATTTATCATCCAGGTAATGAACTTGAGTAACAAAATCACCATAATTGCGACTTCAATTAAATAAATTAATTCATGTATTTCGAGATGTGAAAATTTTTAGAATTTTCCGCTTTAATAATGGAATAAAGAATTTAAAAAAAAAATGAAATGGAAAGTATTGAGATGTGAGATTGAATGACTTTATTGTGCAATTTCATTTGTCTATAAAATAAAATATAAAAACATTTCAATTGAATTGTTGGTGAGAAGATGGAAGGAATTATTTGTATTTTTAAGTTGATTTAGATCTCGTCTTTGGATCGTTTGTTTCGAGGGAAACCCTTCGCCTGGAGGAGATCGTTGCATTCCTCTCTGGTGAGTCTCGACAGCTGCAAACGTTCGACTTCTTCGTTGTTATTATCGTAGAGGACGAGCTCAGGAACTGCTCCCTGGATGTGTTTGAATTCCGTTCGATCACTACATTTTTATTGATGAGGAAATTATTATAAATACCCAATTATCTCATTAAACTGAGCTTTGGTTTTTTAATATCATCCAAATAATTAAATATTTCCAAGGATTTCATGAAAATAATTATTAAAAGGATACTAGAGTGGCAGATCTTCGAAGATGAATTGCTTGACGTCAGGAAGACGTTTCAGTGAACAACCAGAGCAGCTCTGAAACAAAAAAATTAAATGATCCATCCCCGTAACCTTAAACTCCAAAAACTTAACACCCGATTAACCAACTGATAAACAACAATAATCACCTCAACAACTGCACGAACATAAGCACTTCCACTTGCAGAAGCTCCTGCAAAAATTCCGAGAAGAACCACAAAGCAAATCACCTTCATTGCAATTTTTTATTCGAATTTTTTGGCAGCCAAATATCTCACGTTCGAACGATTATTTCACTTTTGGAGTCTAGACCAATGACCAATCACAATCCTTAGTCTGTGACGCGGATGACGCCACAACCAAAAGGCAGACAAACGTGGAGCAATGGCGTTCTCCTGTGCAAGTGAGTTTTCCATTATTTTTCCTATTTCCCCTCTAATAAATCATTTTTTCCCATCTATTTCTGTCAATTCCACGATTTCCATGATTTTTATAGATGAAAAATTGCAAAACACCTGGTTTGGTATTGGTGGCATTTTTCCCACCGGTGGATGGATAACCTAAAACAGCGTCTGAGTAATTTAAATACTCTGGAAATTCTGTATTGGGATATTTATTTTTCAAATTTTCATATGCTGATTTATTTATTTATTTTTTTCCAGTCTCAAACGAAGTTCCGGAGCATCCAGTCATTTCACCGGTGTCTGGTTGTATTTTTGAGAAGAGATTGATTGAGAAATATATTATTGACAATGGAGTGGATCCGATAAACGGGAAAGAGCTAACAATCGAACAATTGATCGAAGTAAATGTGAGTCCAACAGTGAAACCAAAGCCACCAAGTGCCACGTCAATCCCAGCCATTCTAAAGATCTTTCAAGACGAATGGGATGCCCAGATGCTCCATGTGTTTACCGTACGTCAGCAGCTGCAGACCTGCAGACAAGAGCTGTCTCATTCTCTTTATCAGCATGATGCAGCATGCAGAGTAATCGCAAGACTCACCAAGGAGTTGACAGCAGCGAGGGAGGCATTGGCGACGTTGAAGCCGCAGGCTGGTATTGCTCCGACAGCCATACCTCAGCCAGCAGTGGCTGTTGAGGCTGGTGGTGGTGCTGTTCAACCTACTGAACAAGCTGGAATCACCGAAGATGTAATCCAGATACTCCAGGAGCGGGCAACTGTACTCACCCAGGAGAGAAAACGAAGGGGCAGGTCCATACCTGAGGACCTCCTGCCTGCTGAGAGCATCAGGAACTTCCAGACACTCGCTTCACACCCTGGTCTCCACAGTGCATCCGTCCCTGGAATTCTTGCTCTGGATATTCATGGGGCTGACACGAGCAAAATATTGACTGGTGGGGCTGATAAAAATGCCACTGTCTTCAATAAAGACACTGAACAGGTGGTTGCGATTCTCAAGGGACACACCAAGAAAGTAACTCGTGTTATTTATCATCCTGATGAGGATGTCGTTATGACTGCCTCGCCGGACTCGACTATCCGAATTTGGAACGTGGCCACTAGTCAGACTACTCTGTTGTTGAGGGCTCATGATGCTCCAGTCACTGGATTGTCTCTTCATCCAACTGGCGATTATCTTCTAAGTTCTTCTCTTGATCAGCACTGGGCTTTCTCCGATATTAGAACTGGAAGACTTCTTACTAAAGTCGCTGGTCCAGGGAGTCAGCCCCTGACAACTGCTCAATTCCATCCCGATGGTTTGATTTTTGGAACTGGAACTCAAGACTCTCAGGTGAAAATCTGGGATTTGAAGGAACAATCGAATGTCGCTAATTTCCCTGGACACTCTGGACCGATTTCAGCTATTAGTTTCTCAGAGAATGGATATTATCTAGCAACAGCTGCTGAGGATTGCTGCGTCAAGCTGTGGGATTTGAGAAAACTCAAGAATTTCAAGACTCTGCAGTTGGATGAGAGCTACGAGGTGAAGGATCTGTGCTTCGACCAGAGTGGAACTTATCTCGCTGTTGCTGGCTCTGACGTCAGGTACATTTTCTCTTCATTTTTTTATTATTGTCTTTAATTCTTTTAACGTAAAGCTGCGAAATTCGAGAGGTGAATGATCAATCGGAAATGGCAATTGAATTTCTGAGGCAAAAAATTTATTTTCATTATCGAGATGAATGGGAGAATTAATCAACACAAAATTTCGTTTAGCCTAGAATTTGGTAATTCAAATGACTAATTATTATTTATTATTTATTGATGGCAGGGTTTATTTATGCAAACAATGGCAAGAGCTGAAGGTTCTGAATGATCACACAGCCACTGCCACCGGTGTGAGATTTGGTAGGCATGCACAATACTTGGCTTCCACCAGTATGGACAGGACACTCAAACTTTATGGACTTCCTTAGAATTAAATCATCGTCTTGCATTCTCGTATTTTTTCATGTATTTCCCTCTCGTATTAAGGACCACAATGAAAATAACAAGAATAATAACTGAATAAACCTCATTTTAATAATTGCTTTTTACATAAAAAAAAAAAATTGTTTCCGCCACCTCAGCTCCTTAATTACAAAAATAATTAAATTATTCCATTTGATATTTCTCTTAATCAATGTTTTTGCTAGTTAATAATAATAAATAACAGGTAATTAATTACGTTTCTACTGTGTGCGGCAGTTTATTAATCGTTAAGTTAATGATTAATCTACAATTGCAATTTCGGAAATTGCGAAATCAATCAGCGATCCCAACTTATTTATTTACTTTGCAAAATTGATTTTTTACGACGTTATAACATAGAGTAGAAAAAAAACCTGAAATACTTGACCATTTTCTACTAATTTGGGACAGGCAAAATGAGATTCAATTCAGTGAGAATGAAATGAAAATTCTTTCCATTTTTATTTCCATATCTTTCTTTGTTCAAATTTACACAATTATCTATACAACGATATATTATTATTCTATTTATATACACTCGACGTCGATCTTTGTTCTTAAACTTTACAAACTTACGTACAGATTTATATTTGTAGATCATCTACAATTCTTAATTAGATATCTAGAAATATTTTAATTATAATTTTTTTCATCGGTTTTCCACTCGTTTTTGTATTAAACTAAGCACCTTAGGTACAAATTATAGTTCACTTTTCACAGCCATACGAAGAATTTGCTTTCCTTCAGTGAACAGAAAAAAACAGAAGTATTTGAGTGATGATAACTGATAATTCACAGGATTGGAACAATTATTTGCATTTGTTTCCTCAGTGTTAAGGTGTTTCTTCTTTTGAAGAAAAAAAATTGTGGAATTGTTATAACGAATTGATTTTCGTTCGGTTGTCGAGAAAAAACGTAGATTTATAAAATGAAAAAAAAAAAAAAAAACAATATTATTGTATCGGCGAATTCAAAACACGTTTTTTTGCTCGTCGGCCTTTGAAAGTAAAAATTCAATTTTTATTTTGGTTTGATGAAATAATAAATGGCCCGTGTCGGTAAAAATAAAGAGAAATATTGAACGAAACTATACATTTTCGGTAACTGTAAATCATGTACATAAAAATTGCACTTAACTAGTCGTTGTTCCTTGATAAAAACAATAATTGTCGGGGAATTTTCACAGCTGTGGAATATTCAGTGGCTGAAGAGAGAATTTCGTTTAATTTTTCAGACGAATTTCGTTCAGCTACAAATGCTATTAATTAATTCCTGAATAATTTTTGTAATGAGGGGGAAAAATCATTTATTCTACCTCTCCGCCACTGATTTATGTATTCTTATTCGATAGTAATAAATATCTAAAGAAAATTTCGAGTTCCAATATGAATTCTCAATAAATAAGAGATGGGGTAAAATGGACGCGGAGTTTTTTTTTTTTTCCAAGGTTAAAACAAATTGTTGTCAATTAATAATTTCCTGAAGTTCGAGTATTTAAATAAGTCTGAAGTGTCCAATCTCCCCCAAAATTCAAGATTCAGCCAGTGAGAATACCCCGAGTAAAATGGCAACAAAAGAATTTAATTATTTGTTAATGATGCTCTCATCATTCTAAAAATTACTTCTGCCAATTGAATTATTATCGGAATAAAATTTTGGTATTTTCGTCTGAAATCGATTGTTTTCCAGATAAATCGATAAATCGATAATGAAAAATGTTGAATTCGATTTATATTTATTGCTTGACTATATATGTATAATATGAAGATTCCCTTGGCAGAAATAATGTTTATTGCAGTTGAATTCGCGGTGAAGTCCACATTGAATTGATGAAACGATTAAAGCAGGTTTTTCTTTGCTGACCAGTTTTCGCTGTATATCTTAGAATCCAAGGCAATTATAAAAAATAGGAGATATTTTTAGGAAACCTCCAAAGTCCACCTGATTTATTAATCATTGAATTGAAATTTTCCGCGATTCAGACAATGCTCTCCCTTTCCCCCTGCAATTCATACCCCGCAATGACTCCCCTCCTGATAGAAACTTCACTACTCCTCAGGCCATTTCCATTAAAAAGATTAACTAACCAACTCCTGATGGAATTCCGGGCAGAACTCTTTTTATCAGGCACCCCATCGCCAACATTGCTCACCACATGATCCAACGATCTCCACCTCTTGACACACCCCAGTCCCTCCCCCTCACTCGTTCCCGTGTCATCATTAGCCAGAAGAGGTGTATTCACCTCCTCCTGGAAATTATCCTTGTGAATGACATCACCATTTGGATAATTATTATTAAGAATTCTCAGATTTTCCTTGGAATTCGTCCACTTGTCGCAATTCTCGAGTGATCGAAAGCTCTTTTTTGGCTCCTTCCACCGCAATTGGAGTGATTCACGTTGGCAATCAATGGGAAATGGATCGAGGGATTTTGATTCACGAATTATTGTTGATGGATAATCCGATGTTGTTGATGATGAGGCAATTGTTGATAAAACACGAGCATTTTTCTTAAATTTCTGCTTGCCCTCGAGAAAGAGATCGTCAAGGGCGAGTTTTATGTTGGCAGCGCGAATCTCCGCTTCTTCGCTGACTGTTACGTTGTCTAGGGTTGTTTTTGAGAGGCTGTCGATGAGGTAAAGGGGATTTCGATCAAGCTTTCCGTGGCGATGGTGACGAGGTTGTGGACTTGAATTTCCACACTGGGATGCTGAATCGTCTGGGCTTGGACGGGGTACTGCGCTTGTACGACGAGAACCTGCACCTAGACCACCCAGGAGGGAGGGCTGACGTGAGTCGGGATTGAGTTTTGGGCTGCGTCGGGGACGGCAGAACAGCGGTGGTAAGTCGTCCACATCCACCTCTCGCTTCTGGATGGCCTTCTCATTGGCCCCAACCAGCCAATAAGTCTTAACATCGCCCTTTCCCTTCATATGAACGAGTCCCCTATCCTCAATAATGTATCCACCGATTTTATCTAGTGCCTCTTTGCACTGGGCACTGATGTGAATTCTCAGGGCTTCACCATTAGATTCCATTCTCGATGCTGTATTGACAGTGTCACCGAATAGACAGTATCTTGGCATTGTTAGGCCAACAACACCAGCTACCACTGAACCAGTGTGAATTCCTATTCTCAATTTTAGGGTTTCGTGGGGCCTGTGGGCTATTGTGTGTTGTTTAACAGCATTGAGAAGCTCAAGAGCCATCGATGCTATCTCACCTGCATGCCTGTTACCATTTTTTATTGGTAATCCTGATACTACCATGTATGCATCACCAATAGTCTCAACTTTGTAGACGTCGTAGCCCTTTATTATTCGATCGAATACCGTGTAGAGATCGTTGAGAAAATTAACGACTTGGAAGGGTGTGCTTTCAGCGGACATGGCTGTGAAACCCACTATATCGCTGAAGTAGATTGTCACGAGGTCGAATGCCTCAGGCTCGACACCTATTCCATTGGTCAGACAATTCGCCACGGGCTCTGGCAGCATTCGGTGCAGCAGATCCTCTGTTTTTTGCTTTTCCTCGTTGAGAAGACGCGTTCTCTCAATGACTAGATCTTCGAGATTATTGGCGTATGTCTCCATCATATCCATCATACGATCCATTATATTTCCCTTTTTACCGGCCTTCATCTTGGCTAATCTTGTTCTGATCATTTTAAAATCTGGTCTCAACTCTGGACTCTCTGACCAGCAATCGGTTATCGTACTGACGATGTAATCAGCGCAATCAGTCTCTGATTCCAAGAGAATGTCGATATTTGGTCGAAAGGGTAGTTCACCGTCCTCTGGATATCGCTTCACTCGATCGATTATTTCTTTGGGCTCTAGGTTGACTCCACCGTAGGGACCCTTTCTCCCTATCATCTCGAAGAGAATTATGGCGAATGAGTAGATATCACCCTCTTGGGTGCCCCTTATCGGAGCATTGGGATTCCTCAACAATTCCGGCGCCTTCCAGAACAGATTTCGATAATACTGGTGTTCACCGATACTGTCGGACTCGGCGCAGTGTCTCATATCGTGAAGACCAAAATCAGATACTTGTAGAGACCATCGTGATGTTACGACACAATTTGACGATTTGAGATTACCGTGGCAGACTAGCACTGAAGATTCGTGAATATACAGCATACCCTTAATGAGATCATGGATTAATGCCGCAATGAACATATCGTCTAATTTTATATCCTCGTTTTCAATTATGTCCTGAAAGTCATATGAAAAAATTCATATTTATGAAAAATCGACAAGAATATTCGGAATTTTATGCTATTTAGAGAGTGATTATATTTAACTCACGTAAAGACTTCCTTTGGCACAATAATCGCTAATTAATAGTATTCTCATAGGCTCGACGCAAGCACCGATGAATGAATTAAGATTTCCATGTCTCAATTCACGTAGTGTTCGCATTTCCTTCATTACATCCCTTGATATGTCTTTTTTTTTTGAAAATTTTAATTCTTTTATTCGCACTACAACACCGTGATAGTGTCCAGTCTGGGCAAACACTTGGCCACCGCACCTTGACTCGTATGACATTGCGCTAACTAAGCTTAACTGTGGGAAATCAATAAAATTTTTATTAAACGTGCAATCGTAATTAGAGACCCATTCTTTTTTGGTGAATATTCAATTAAATGGCTGAATAAAAAAACTCACTTTACTAGGTGATGACATGAGATTATCCAGGTGTGGATATCCATGAATTTCACTAGGATCGATTTTCCAGAGGAGACCCTCTATTTCCTGTTCAATTTTCCATCTCCTGTAAATACTCATCGTTATTACAGCAGCACAAAATAATAGAACAGCTAGAATTCCAGCAGCTACGATGCTGCGAAGATGTGTGTCATCTTTGGGACAGTGTTCATTCAGAAAGCCACAGCCTGGCTCAGCCTCTGGTTTATTCTTCCCTGGCCATTCCATGGACTCTGATGGTCTGTACACCTGTCGCCAATTCAGGCAAAAAGGCAAATCAATTATTTACACATTTTCACATGGCGAATTGTTGTTTTTTTTTTTTTTTTTCTTTCGGTTTAACTCCAACTCACTCACTAGAGTTTCACCCTGTTGAAACTGGCCGACTGGCTTCATCTGGAACTCACAGCTCAAATTTACTTGGGTAAAGTGATCCTTCTTCAGAGCGAGAACCGAAAAATTACCCTCGGAATCACCCGCTTTGTCCAGCTTTATCGTTTGTCCGCTCACACCTGGGCAATGGTTTTTTTTTTTTTTTTTTTTTTTTTGAGGGAGATGTAGAATTTTTGATAATTTTCTCTAGATTCCGAGATATTAATAAGAGATGAATACTTACTCTGATAGGTATGTCTCTTGATGATTGTCTCGATGATGAGGGTACCATTGCTGACAATCTCATCGAGACTGCTCTCAGGCTGATCTCTGATCAGCTGATCAAGGGCAGTGGCATAAAGTTTAACCGAATCATAGAGATATGCAGCGTGAATGGAGACATACTTCTCGTACTTCATGAGCAAATCAGGAACAGAAAAATTAAATGGCTCTTTTGACGTGTAATCACTGACTTTTTTAGTGAATTCCTCGTAATTCTGAGTTGGTGGGCTGGATGTTACAACCATTAATGATCTAGCACGCTTGAGAAAATCCTTAGGCTCAAGGCAATTGTTCAATTTATCGTAATCCTCGGGCTTCCATAAGTACTTTTTCGCCTCTCTCGGTGAATATGTCATCATGTCAACGTGTATGACCATGTACTCACCGTCGTCAAATAATCTCTGATTCTGCATTGCAGTCATTAATTCGATGAGTGATAGGGGTGTACCGAGAAATATGTATATGCGTGTCATGTTCTTAGTCTCTTGGATCAACTGGAACCAAACCCCCACGTGACAACAGGGCAAACGATCCTCGCAACATGTGTGACGATCTTCAACGGTCTTGTAGTGATTCACCGTGAGGTTGTTCTTGGCAGCCTGATACTCCAGGGATTTTGCCACTGTTGTCCACGCACTCTCGGTTATTATCGTGAATTTGTTCCAACCGTAATGCAACAGTAGGGCTATCAGTGACTTGGTTACCTGTGTGTCCGGTGGCTCTGTACGGGCGAATGTCGGCACTTTAGACGCTTTGTAGTCGGAGCATTTCTGAAAATATTCAAGTCCACGTGGGTATTTAATAAAACAATTCATATATTGAATTGTCAAGAATCGAAGAGATATAAGATATGTGACATTGGGAAGATTGAGCAAGATTGAAGAAGATTGAAGTATATTGTGCACCAAGGCGAAGCCGAAAGGGTGGTCGATGATTTGGGGCGATGGGGGTGATGAAGGATAAAAATTACGAGGGCGTGGTGCATTGGGGTGCATTGGGGTGCATTGGTCATTGATCATTGGTCATTGGTCATTGCCGGCTAACTGACTGGCGTTATTCCTGGCCGGCGGTCGGCTATATTTAGACGAGACCACCTTGAGAGAGTTGTACCGGTGTGTGTGGGGAACTCTCCGACGTGCAACGCGTTGTGCAACTATTGCAGTTCAAACTGACAAGATGGGCAAACGCATTGTGCAGATTGGAAAAAAAAAAAAGAATAATTCATTTTCTCCGCGGGCTCGATGAAAATTCGACGGAGGAACTTGTCCTCTACTTTTCACTGGAGTTCTTTTTTAGTGAAAATCATCAATATTTATCGGGTATTTGAAAGATCATTGATTGATTGATTGATTGATTGATTGATCGATGGCAACCGATAATTCATCATTCCTCGAGTTTTTTTTTGCGGCTATTTGGGAACCGGGGGGCATTTTGGGGAGTTTGTTTACCGATTTTTTTTGCAATAGGAGCAAATTAAAGGAAATTCTACATTTTTAATTGGAAAAGAATTTCTAGTTTTGCTATATAAATGAGATAAAAAAAAAAAAAGAAAAATGGAAAAAAGGAATAATAGCCTAGGAGTGGAATCGCGCAGTCTACGGTGAATGTTCACCGATCAGTGAGTTTACACGTGACAAAGTAAGACAGAGTTAGCGAGAAGAACCTCTTCCCTCTCTCCACTTTATATTTAATGGTAATGGTAATAGATGGGATGGTGGAGAGTAAAGAGGGCGGGTAGGAGGAGTGCGGAAAGGGGGTGATGGTGGAGGAGGAAGGAGAGCAACAGGCATTCGAGAATTCAACCGACCACATACACATGTTAACTACAAATACTATGAAAGGGGCTTTCATTTATTCGTAAATCAACAGCAGTTGATACTATTTATAGACGCACGGGACAAATAGCGATAGTCTCGACTGCTTGCGTATATCCTTGAATGGCAAAATCCCACATGGAAATAAAATTCTTGAATATTTCCCGGATTGTTTGCCATTTTCTTCAATTTTCTTCAATTTTTTCCATTTTTAATTTTTGAGTTTTGAGATTTCATATTGGGGGAGGGAGGCTTTAGAATGTTCGCAAGGTTGGCAAATCGACAAACTATTTTCTCAGGAAATGAAGATTTTTCTCTTTTTCAATGGGATTTTTTAATTTTTTTTTAAATCTATCGATAAAATTCATTTATCTTATAGTTTACCGTAAGTAAATGAAATATTCACATTAGTTTTATTCACCTCTATTAGAGCATTAATTCTCAAAGCCCGTTTTTTTTTTTTTATCACGAATTCGTTATCTACTCAATGACATCAAACCCCGAGGTTTACATTCCCTCTAATTGCTGGGATTAAGATAATGAGAAAAAAACGAGTGATTGACTGAACGTATTGTTTTTTTAAATCTATCTGTCTTTTTTGGATAAATAAAAATTAGTTTGAAAAGTTGTGGTGTGAGAGAATGAGAATGTGGTGGCTGTTAGTCGATGCGAACTTTCACGTAGGTGGGATGGATGCCAGGTGGTCAGGACGTGTTCACCAACAAAGATATATATGCCCCTTTCCTCTCCCCCCTTGCCCTGCCTGCGTTATTGCCCCAGGGATCAAAATGACTTGAGGAAAAATGAGACAACTGGAATTTTTCGTCTATTCTAGTTCAATCCAATTTTGTTTTTCGAGTGTCTCTGGCGATTTTCGATTGTGTAGGATTAAAATGATTTAGAAAATAGTTTTAGAGTTTTGGAGGGATTGAGGCTTTTGACGAATTTTTTGGAGGAGATATCGAGTGATTTTTGGCCAATCTGTCATCAGATTTCAGGTAATTGTCTTATGCCAATAGAAAGTTCTGTTCTATGTTCATTTTTTTAGTCTAGGATTTTTTTTACTGAGATCTCAGAGTTGTTCTTGGGATAGAAAAGGAAATGAGAAACCTCGCCCTCGTGAGGAATTCGAAGGAGTTGGATGTTGATTTGATCGAGGTTAAAATACTCATGAAATAATTATGTTTGGGGGAGAAACACGTGGGACATTTTATCTTGAAAATTTTCCACTCTACATTTTTGTCCCACCATTTTTTCAATAGAACCCATATTTACCGAGATATACAGCAAGACTTAAAAATTTTAGAATGTCAAGTGAGGGATAACATTGAATCATAATTAATCTGACTCGTACACCATTTATCATCTTAAATGGTGAATTTTCAGGGGAAATACATAAAACATTTTCTCTCCACAATTTTCCCTTATCCATTTTTTATTTCATCTATTTTTTTCGTAGAACCGATATTGGCTGAGATATGGGGCAATATGTGAAATAGATAATTAAAAATTTGGGAATTTAATCGAGTTCTCGCTGATTTATTTGTTTCTCTTCGGGGGATGATAATGTTCCGTGGGACTTGCGGGGTGGTCCAGGAGAGACTGAGATTCACCAAGATAATGACGATACAAAGGGGGGACCCTTTGGGCCTGGCGTAACGTCATAGGTGCCCCCGTGGGAGTCACCGTGACCGTGAAAATGAGGTAGGTAGAGAGGTACCACCCGGGCCTATACGTGGGAAAGAAATTTATATTCGATCGAGTATCGATAATTTAATAAAAAAAAAAAAAATTCTTCAAATTTCTGCGGGCAAATTTTAGACTTATCATTACAAGTTCCACTGATTACTTCCCCTGCACATTGGAAAACTTGAGTATGTGGCGTTGTGGTACAACACTAGCTGCCACTGTTTATCGGATCTATATTTAGACACGGCTATTGCTTTTTAAATGAGAGGTGGCATGAAAGACCCATGGGCCCATGAGGCCCATGAGGAGTGACAATTATTTCCTTTGTCTTTTGGGAGAATTGTAGAATTATGAAAGGAAGGGTAATGCGCTGATTGAAGTAGTGGGCAGGTTTTTCGGGGATATCTCGGAATCTCAGGCAGATGGTCAAATTTTGTACTGAAACTTTTTTCTAGCTCGGATTCCTCTCTAAAAAAGAGTACCCGAGGAAAATTTTCATATTTCTCTTGGTTTCGGAGAAATTTTTGACAAACTCGATTGGGGAAGGAATGTAAAACTAGCCAGTCAAGTGGAAAACGGTAAAGGACTTTTCTCCAACTCGTTGAATTTTCGAAAAAATTGGTTGTTTCATTTTTTATGCTAAAATCAATACCTTCCGCCATTAATTAACTCACTCGCTCATCTTCACTCGCTATTGCCGCAAATCCTGGCTGCAATTTCAATTACAAGGTACTCTCACCCAAAAATTTTTCCCACACCACCCTTAAAAAATCCTCATTAATTACTTTCTCAATCCCACACATATACTTTTGGAAGACCACCGGTGGTCGGAAAAGAGTGAAAGGTAGGGGAAGACCAAATAAAACGAAATTAAAAGAAAAAAAAGTGAGCAGCAACCAAAACAAAAACAGGAATAAAAAGAGTGGAGGCCGAGGGGGAGAGGAAGAATAAATGAGTGGCGAATCCCTGAAGAAATCCCACGGTGTCCGTGAGGTTATGCCTTCGACCACCCCGGCACCACTCTTTTACCTTCCCCCTTTCTTTTCTTTTCTTTTATCCCCCCTCTCTTCACAAGCCATTTTGCCTCCCCCTGCCGCCCCCGCCGACCCCTTCATTTCATATATAATTCTGTCTCACTTGGGTACGAAAACCCGTAGGATATAACGAAAAAGAGAAGAATAAATGAATAAATGGAAAAAAAAAATGATGAGAAAAAAATTAAGGGGGCGAAGGAGGAGGTGGTGGAGGTGGTGGAGGTGGAGGAGGTGGAGGAGGTGGAGGAGGAGGAGGGGGAAAGAAGGTAGGAAGGATAACGGCGTCGAACTGGCTCGCTAACTGGCGGTCTTTATCTCGGATATATTTAGACCCCGGCACGATCGCTCCGAGCGACCGGTCCCAACAGAACCGATCTCTTTGGTTGTGTATAAGAGAAGAAGAGAATCCCACGGTGTCCGGTATGGTCCACCCATGGGGGCTACCACCATGCTCGCCTGCTTGCCGCCGTACGCCCTTCATTCGACGCAACTAACGTATATAGGCCCTTGTTTGTTATTGTTTTATTGTCATCGAGGGACAGGGGTGGTATTTTTTATCACTGGTTCTTTTGCTATTCTTGGCGTGGACCCCGGTACATCGGTCAAGTATACACCAATCCAGGGGATTACTTCAATTTTAATAGATTTGAAAACGTATTAGAATGAAAATCTTTATTTCTTTGACAGGTCATTAATTATTACCAATTATTACGGATAAACCAATAAAGTCTCTATTTTCCTGGAAATCTAGTAATAATTGAAATTTTTCATAATCATCAATGAAAAAGTCATTTGTTTTCCATCACATTTTCAATACCGTATCGAAAGAGGAAATAACCGTTCACCTATTCCTGAATAATGAATTACCTCATTCCATGAACAAGAACAAAACAACACCTAATCGCATCAACTTGTCGTCAACTAAAAAAACCACAAGTTGCGTTGAAACCTAATGTCACGCTCTAAATATAGATTTCAAACCAACTCGTTGTCAGGCATTTAATCTGAGCCTCATGAATTTTTCCCGCCGACGAGGAGAAAAAAATGGAGTAAAAGAGAGAGAGAGAAAAAAAAAAGTCAACAGTTGGAACGAAAAAATTCTGAAAGTGAATTGAATTAGTACTGGGGATTCTTCAGTGAGTTGACTCTTCCTATTAGCGCAAATGAATGCGCGTCACTTTGCCCCAATTGAGTAGCTTAATTGAACGTATTTTAGGACTCACGCAAGACACTTTCGTGATGAATATTTTTACTTGCTTTTAGAATTGAAATAATCGAATTCATGGACCGTACCATTTGTCAACCGCCAAACAATCGCGAATTATAATATCGCGTAAGTGAACGTTTGTATCATCGGCAATGGAGGGAGAGTACTGGAGGCATTCGTTTTTGCTGTCAAGATTCTTCATACATCCCTATGGATGAATGAACAATCGTTTGTGCTAGTTTCTCCATGATTTGTTCATCTTCATCATTGGACATTTGGGAGGTAAACATTCGATTATTTTCATTAGTTTCCATGATAATAAAAAAATTTCAACCTCAAAGGCAAACCTAATTTGACGATCTATTGACGAGATGTCTCACCAATTGGCCATGTTGAAACGAGGGATTTTAATAATTGACTGTTCATTAATCAACTCACATAACTGATCATGGGTATATTCCTCGATTGTGCTACGATGGCTTCAACGTAGCACGAGCCTTCAGGACCAAAAAATGCAGCAACACCCTCGCAAATCATGTCAATCATTGCTTTTGTTGCCTCAACTGTCTCTCCCCGTGTGTCATTCCACCGCATCACCAATTGCACGTCTGGCAGAATGTTTGGATCATTATTAATCTGAAAACAAATAGAAAAATTTTATTGGGCTCGCTTAGGCTCGTCTCCAACGATATCTAGATAGTTTTGTGAAAATTCTTGTGAAAAGAAAGTTTTGAAAATTGCAATGCATCTTTATTGCTTTTTTTTTTCCCTCGTAGCCACGAATTGCGTAGAGGGAGTTTCGCGATTTCTTCTCACGCTCTTCGGGGTTTTGGGCGTGGGCGGACCGGCAGAAGCGAAACTGAAGTCAAATGGGAAAAAAAAAAAAAAACATTACATGAAGTCGAATGAAGCGGAAACTGACAATTTATACTTCATGATAAAGTCGATCGAAATAAAGCGATACAATAAACTTAACATTCCCTGATTTCTCAATTAATTGCAAGAGAGAGGGTGGAAGGGTGGTCAGAGGCGTGTGCGCGGGTATGTATGTGAATTATACACAATTGAAAATTGAATTTCAAGTTGAAAAATATGAAGAACGAGTTAAAACATTTTCCATGGAAGTTTGAGAGCACAGGAGGAGTGAGAAAGCCACGAAATGTAAATTACCATCGTGTGAGAACGTAACAACCCAGTGGTGGAGACGCTCGTGCCGCCAAAGACTGTTGTTTGTGTGTATATAAAAACTCCATTCGAGGTAAAACACCAAAGAAGAGAGTAAAAACGAAAAGAGGGAAGAAGAGAGAGGAAAAATGGTGGAAAAAAAGGCGTCAAATTGAAAAGACAATAGGGTCTCCTATTCAGCCACTAAAGGGCGAATAATTAATTGGAGATTCAAGTTTTTAAAACATAGTAGCTGGATTTTTCTTGCTCCCCTCACCCTTCTGCACTCGATTTTTGTCTTGTTGCAATGCATTGTCTGGTGGAATTTAGAAATTTGCATAATAACCTACCGGTATAGTGATATCTGTTGAAGGAAGCCGGACGTAACGGGTGAGTCGGCGGGAAAATACGTTGGAATTACTGTGTGTGCTATATCGCGATACCTCAAGTTATACACAAATCACAAAGTAGTAATAAAGTAATAATTAAAAGTACAAACCTCATCGAGGGCCATTGATATAGCCCCAGATATGGCAAGCCCCTGTCTATCCTTGAGTCCACCTTTTATAGCTGTTAAATATCCAATAGTCAAGTTTCTGGGCTTTCTAGTTGCCCGTTCGAGTGACGATGATTTTGCTGTACCACCGTGATCAATTATTCTCGTTTCCATATGATTCAACTGATTGTATGACGTCTCAATGAGTGCGAGACAGGGAGCCGACACGAGTAGCAGTAGGAACAAGATCGCCCACGTGTTAACGCGTCCAATATCGCCTAGAATCCGGTGTCGATGATGACGATTACTTGTTATGTTGTACGGATGGTGATGGTGATGGTGATGGTGGTGGTAGTAGTAGTGGTGGTGGTGGTGGTGGTGGTGGTAGTGGTGGTAGTGGTGGTGGTGGTGGTGTTGGTAGTGGTGGTGGTGCTGGCGACGGGCAGGCCTGCGACGGCTCGGTGATGGCGGGCCGGGGCGCATGGCCGCCGCCGCCACCGCTCAGCGCCTCCCTCCCCGCTCACCTAATATTTATTTACTTTAGTATCTTCAATATAAATAAATAGCATCTCATTTGCAGTGGAGATAAGTTAATTGTATTAGCGGGCTCGGGATATCATTTTTGGGGCCATTTCTCACGTTTTGCTGCGGTTTTACCAACATTACCCATTTCTATGCGAATGAAGGGGAGCAATAATGGCGAGCTGTACAGAGTAAAGTATCGACAAACTCACAGAACTTTACTCTTTTTTTCTAAATTAAATTTAAAAAAAAAAAACAATCAAAATAACTCATTGATTTTTTATTTTTTACTTGAGGTTATAGTAAAGTAAAGATCCAAGTCAAACACCAGAACGGAAAAATTCTGGAAAATTTGGTGTCTGGTGTGAGCAAGTGTCGGGATAAAGAAGTCAGTGAACATTAGATCTCTCATGTGTCGCAATTAGATCGGTAATTAAGACGACATGGGCGTGTGCACGAGCGGCTCTTTCGTGGTCACGCCCTTATTTGTCAAGTTAAATTGCCACGAACCTATTTTTCAGGCTGCGAGGGGCACCAAGATTGACCCATATCTACAAGTGACTCTTAACAGTCAATAATTAACCATCTCACTGACGATTTTGTCGATTTTTTCCATTGAATGATTGCACAAGTTTTTAACAGACCCATATCTCATCACCGGCCGGAAATATTTATTGGAAAAGAGGAGACAAAATGCAAAAAATACCCATAGGTTTACGGCACTCGGCACTTGGTAATTTTTTTTTTTTTTCTCAGACTTGAGATAAAAAAATCGATAATTTTTTCGACAAATGTTGCGAAATGTTTTGACACTATATTGTGCTAAACATAATCACGGGATGGTTATGAGAATTTTCTTGTTCACGGCGAAAACATCTGTAAATTGGGTTTCTTTTTTTTTAATCATTCACGGAGGAGTTGGGGAATTAGTCACGGATTGTCAGAGTGATTACAGTATTTATTTATCGCTAAGTAGGGGAAAGGTGGAGGTTGTGGTTGTACACCTGCAGCAGTCCGTGGTTTTGGTTTCATGGAGATACGTCATTTCATTTAAATGTCCATTTGAATTTCTTAGCGTTTCAAATTACCGACTAATTTATATTTAATATTAATTCAATATTTAGCACTTGCAATTACATACGTATTTAGGCCTATTCATTAATTTAATTTGTTGTTTTCAAAACAATTGTTTATTTTTTTTCAAATTTATCGAGGACAAGAGCATGATTCACTCGTATACAATGATCCATTTTACTTATTGATTTATTCCGATGGATAATTGATGGATTATCAGATACAATAAACCCGATAAAAAGTAAATAAATAATATTTAAGAAGTGGAAAATACTGAGAGGGCATCGTGTGTTTTGCGGTTCCATGGCGGACGTGAATTGAGATAACAACTTTAAAATAGTACGAGCGCGATAAGACGTGTTTATAATATCCGCCGAGACTCTCCGCACTGACATTTCATTCTTCTCTTTTTATATTATTTTTTTTGTTTACTCTCTTCAATTTTTATTTGCCTAATGTATTCAGCGGTACATGTGCACGATTCCAACGCATGAATTTGTCTCGCATTATTTACGTTTATTATTGCCGCAATTTAAGGTTTAAATTTTCACTGTGGAGATGCAGTAAAGTGGAGAAAATAAAAATAAAAAGAAAAAGAGAGAAAAATTAATGGGTCGGATTTCCTATATTTAAATGAATATCTCTGAGGATAATTTTTCCATCGAAATTTCTCGACTCCGACACTTGAATATGATAAGTATGAAGAAGAAAAAATTACGCAACACCGTCTGCAGTTTCACTCGAAAATCCATGAATTATGGATGGGGAGGTCTTTTTTTTTTATTTAATATCGCGATAGGTGCGTGAAATAAATCCATCTTAATAATAAATTACCTAAACAACATTGGAAATTGGTATCGGTAAGAAGATGCTTGGATTTTCACTTCTATTTTACTGTCATATCTTGGACAGTATCGGCGATCATTTGAAATCGCGTACGACTGCGACCACCTGGAACAAAATAATTGGGGATAATCATTTCTCAAATGAGTCAATCTCATTTTATCACTTACCATCTCAATTATATATGATATCAATGTGAGGCATTCAATTTTTTCGCCGAAATCTATATATATATATATATATATATATATTTATATATGTGCCTGTGATTAATCTATATTTTTAACAATTGCTCTATCTCCCACGCGTACACAAATATTTAAAAAATATCACGCGAGGCGGAAAGCGAAATTGGAGGAAAATCCATTAATCCATTAATTTCCAGATGATTTTTATTTCATTCTAATGTAAATAGCCCGCCTTCTAATTTTACACTCACGTGCATGAAAGGATGAAGGCGCCCACTGGTGATTAAAGGACGTGCCGAAAGCGCATGCGGAGAGAAAAAAGAAATAATGTGAAAAAATGAATAAATAAAAGGGCGAGGGGCGAGGGGCGAGGGGAGAGGTGAGGTGGGGTTGTGAAAACAAGAGAAAACAAAAATACGAGCTTTATAAGCCGCGGATCGCGTGCGGGTGTAGGCATCACACTGCTCCCCACCTCCTCATCTTCATCCTCATTCTCATCCTCATTCTCATCCTCATCTTGCCCCCTCCCCCACGCTCCAAATGATCCTAAAACGTGGAAGGAACTGCGGAAGCACCGAAACACTCATCCGTCAATGAAAATGAGCCGCAGTGATTCGCGAAAAAGAAAAGGAATATTTAAAACGAAGCACAAATATCTTTTACACTGGCTCGTGGGTTTTATTTTTACTTTTTTTTTTTATTCCTCTCGCGGTTTTTTTTTTTAAGTCGAGTGCACGCGCGTCCGAGTGTTACATTCATTTTCGCGCGACCACCGGAGCGTGCGAACCCAAGATCCTGCCAACTCTCTCGGGGGAGATCGATGATCCATACCGGTTTTCGAATTAATTTTTTTCCTTTTTTTTTTCCACTTTTTTTCTATTCTTTCGATTTTTTTCTCGTAAGGGATTGAAAGATGAGACAGAGTTGTAAATTATGAAACTACCTCAATTGAATTTTCTAACATTTTTTGTTTTTCTTTTTGTTTTTGTTTTTTTTTTGTTTCATACGACAAAATATTGAATTTAGCGAGTGGAGTGAAATTTTTCATCGAATTGGTAATGGTTAATTGTGCAATTATCGTGGTAATGAGTGATCTGAGGAGAAATGCTGTTGGATCTTTCTTGTTGGTCGTAAAATTGTGGTGAAAATATATTCCCAGACGTATATTGGTAAAACCACTGGTTACCGAGATAATTCCAGTCTCACCGTTGCCCGAAAAATCTACTCGCATGATTTAACCACTTGACTCCCAGTATTTTTCCGTCTCATTCTCAACCTCAGAATAAAATAGACACTTGTTTTCATTATCCCCAGTGTTTGGTACCTTTGGAGAAGAGTTGGACTCTGGGGATTAAAATAGACTAGTCTCTGGCGCAGTTAGATGTACAGTACAAACTGTTATTCACTCGTTTCGATTTTTAACTCTTTTTCAAATTCACTTTAGCCTGTTTCTCTCTGTTTGTACTTTATACATTTATTTTTATTTTTATTTTTTTTTCAAGTAATCTCGGGAGACACTTGACACACTGAATCGATACGCATCGACATCACACTGATCCCGAGATAAAAGACCACTTAAATCACCACTTTCACATGTCGAACTGTTGAATATCAATTTTGTTTATTGTGTGATTTGTGGGGGAATAGAGGGCCAGAACTATTTGTTATTTGCAATTTCAATATTTTTTCAAGATCTTGTTCTATTTGCACATCCGGGAGAACGGCATGTTGGGAAAAATCAGGTTTGAGGGAAATTTCAGGTTTAGTTTGTTAAGAAAAAAATATTCGCCAGCACGATGGAATTGGGCGAAGGTCTTGGTAAATGTTTAATCGTAATCGAGGACAGGCCAGGTCCTCCTTGAGGTTTTTTTAAAAACATCGCCGCTCTTTTTATGCACTTGTTGCCATTTTCGGTTTTTCTATAATTTATTATATAGGATTCTTTGGGTAAAACATGATTTAATCAAAATTATTGATGAACATAAATTTCTATTACGTGTGTTCTATCAATTTTTATTCTCTCTTTTTTTAATATCGTTTTATTTTTTTTTCTTTAAATTCTCTTGGCTTGAACGCTGTCCACATGTTAATTATTTTGTCCTCTCATTTCTTGTGATAACGACTCGTTGTTTGCGTAAAACGTCGAAAATAATTTTGTATTCGACGACTTCGTTACGTCTATTTTAAAAATTTTATTTGAAGCATTAATATTAATTAATATTAATAAATGATAGCAGTGAGCAAGTTGTGGCAAATTAATATCCATAAATTAGAATAAGAAGAAATTAATGACTAGTTTTGATGGTAATTAATCAAGTGTTGGTAAATATTGAATTAGTATCTTGACATTTTTGGTAAGGGGGAATTTAATTTGAGACGTGATAATTGGATGAGAAAATTTCGTTGTGATTTTCCATTACGAGAAAAGGAAATAGTTGTCAATTCTTTTGTTCAATGAATTCTCACATTATTTTTCATAAATTTATTATTGCATACTAATAATTTATATTGCTTATTGGGGAGGAAACAATCAGTAGTGAAAACATAAAAATGATAAAGACATACAGTCAACAAATTATTCAAATAATCAACAAATTTTTTGCAGTTAAACCTAACAAATCATTGCTTATCATTACCCAGGTTTCAAATAAATCAATTAATCATGGAATATTTTTTGTCCATAACAGCGACAAAAAAAAAATATGGCAAAACAATGTCCAATCAATTTGCCAAATCCAGCAACAATAACGAACTTGAGAATGGAGAGGAAAAAAAAACTTTGATGGCAAGTCAGAGACTAATAATACCCATGACTCAGCCACGAAAATTTTCCAGTTTATTTTTCACTGAGATTATTCCACTCGATGTACAACAAATCCATTCTCATTACCAAATGAGTTAACAATTGATATTATTCTGAAAATATTCACCTGAAACTCGTGGCCACATCTAGCATCGTAATCCCAAGTATCTCAATACCATTTAATTATCCTCAGCCATAATCACTCGTGATTGAATTTCACAACATCACAGAGATAAATAAATAAGAAAATAGAAATAAAAATAAAAATTGGAATTATTAAAATCCAGGAATTACCACGAGTGGATAAATCCAATGTTCTCTAATTTCTTCTTGAATTTGTCAATTTTTCAATATGTCAAAATTATTTTCGATGGTTGAATTTAAAATAAAAATGAATAAAAAAAAAAGACACAGATACTGGCGGACGCCCTGCACTCGAACGATCGACGACGCACTTTACTCTCTATTTGACTTTTATTATTTTCATCTCCCTCTCACTCTGGCCTGTTTAATTTATTTCTCTTTTTGTTCAAATATTTCCCGCCGCCGAGGGCCACCCGGGATAATTCAAATTGTACCGATTGCACTAGAACTGGTTGCACTGATCACTGAGAAAATTCGGGGAAAAATTTGGGATTTTCTCGGGCGAGATGACGAATTTGTCTGGATTTTATTTATTTATTTGTAATTTTAATGGGCACTTGCGGTAGCTGGAGGTCTCGGGTGATGGATGAGACTGGAATTTTTAGTAAATTTTTTTATAACGACTTGTGGTGAAAATTTAGTGGATTATTTGTGATGGAATCTGCGTGGATGATCGCAAGACGAGGGCCGCGAAGTTACTGAGGGAACACATGATTTTCTGGGGGGGAATTAGTACTCTGGGATATTCCTAGGGGGCGACATGTCGGGTAAAGTCGCGTGACATCGGGAGGTATCGGAGATCGAAGATCGCGCCGCGTCGATTTACTGTTCGAAGTTGGTGATCGATTTTACACTGGTGTTCAGTGACCAATATCTCGAGAACCATTGGACCTACCTAAAAATTGACTGAACATAAATTATGAGGATTTTTTCAACGAATATTTTTTCTCCCTATCATTTTTCTTGTGGGGGCCATATATGCAGAGATAGGAGGGTTCGATGGAATTGTTGTTCGGGAAAATGGGCGTGTTTATCGGGAGGATTAATTGGAAGGACTTTGGTTTTTTCGTGTCTAGGGTGGGAGTAGGGAATTTTTAATAATGGATTATCTTGGATCGGTTATAAATCGATCGGCAATAATGTGATGAGGGGAAAAATAATTTAATTGTCTCGGGAATTATTTTCTTTTCCAGCTGATTTGCATTAAAACAGAGAGTTGCAGTAGTGTGTTTCGATAACGTCACAATCCGTGTATACCCCATCGGTCTAGTAATTTAATAATTAGACGGAGTCAGCAAAATTCAACATCAGTGATTGGAAATTAGCGGGATAATTTCAGGAATGTGGAGAAAAATCATTAAAATTCTGCAGTTATAACTATGTCATGATTGACAGGGGGAATAATTATTGCGGAATTGATTTTGGTAATTAATTGTGGAATAATGCCACAAACGGTGGAAATGAATTTTTAGATGTTTTTTTTCTTCTCCCTCACTCTAATATCTTTCCTCTCATTTAAATCCATTCGACGTTGATGGTAAAGAGACTTATCTTATCAGACAGACTCGGGCGCAGTGTCAACATGATTCGTGAGTCGTTACAGTTTGCAAGCCAACTGGAGTACAAAAATTTCATAAATCAATCACGCGCAAAAAAAAAAAGAACAAAAACCAAACCAAATCAAATTAAGAAGCTGATATTGCTCTATTTATATCACACGTTGGAGAATTTTATAAATAAACTGTTAACTATGTTATGTAAAATAATTACCTATTGCCAGATTGATGCAGAGGATCATTCGATGGAAATCCGTCTGGTGATTTGAATGTAAAAGAAAAAAATTGTGTGAATAAATGGGTCGGTGGGTTGTGGAAAGGTTGACTCCTCGGTGTTATTTTTAGGTTTGCCTCGAAACGCTAAAACAAAAAGAGTCGTATTTTTCATTACGTTGAAGAAAAAAGGTCAAGGACTATTTTTCTTACTTGAAATATTTTTAGAAATGGGTGATATTGCTTCCATAAAATCAAAAAGACAATTATCGCAACTCGGTGTATGCCATCTACTGATTATTATATATATAGACATATATATATTTTTTTTTAATAATAAAATAATTGTTTGCGCTAGGGGGAGAGGATTGGAATGGAAAAAAAAATTCAATCAACCTGTACAAATGATACTTCAAGTGTCTCTCACCCGCTTCATCATGATCTTCATTTTATCCCGTCGTTGTAGACAATGACAGAGGTTTCAGCATGACTCGTTATACGATAATCGTCAGCCTGACGTCAAATATCAAATGATTTCGCAGCGTGAATCGGTACTGACTCTTTCAATTGTAACCAACCGTTGTCCCTAGATTGAATGATGGTTGGTTGTCGAGGCTAAGTTGGCCGACAACCACTTCACCATAAATAAGACGGCACGCCACTTACCATACAACTTTTTTACATTGTATTCGTTGATTATTTATGATTTCTTTCGGACATGTCCATGACTCTTTCTGGTATCCAAGGGCTCGAGGCCCTCTCTTCATAACATTTTTATTCAATTTTTTTCTTTTTTTTTTTAATTTTTTTTTTTTTTTTAATAAAATTGAAAAATTTTCAAAACCTATCGATTTCAAGAGAAACTATCAAAAGATAAGTTCGATCGTAAATTCAATGAGCCACAAAAGAGTTCCCTAACATTTTCCTCCGAAGTCGAGAGCCATCACCAACTCATGAAATTACAAAGTGTTTGTTTTTTAAAGGAGTTCGATCCAAAAGCTATATTGAAATGATGAGTGAATTTATCAAGAATAGTAATATAGAAGTGTAAAATCTACTTCGTATATATGCGATTACCATTTGAAAAAGCATTGAACGATGGAAAAAAAAAGGGAATTTAATAGATCGTCGTAAGTATTTGTCCCCGTTTATTGTTGTGTCGTGAGGAGAAGTAATCCCGGATGTCGTTGACAACTTCCGGAATGACAAATAGCCGTCACGAGACACCGGCTCGTGAGGCCGATATTTCGTTCGGCTGAAGAAATAATAAATAATCAAATCGATAATAATTGTCATTTATTGAATAAAAATGTGTACAATTCTATTTATTAATCAGGAATGTGGAATATAACTATTCCTAGACCATTGTCGACAGCTTGTTTTTTTAACCACTCCATAGATTCCGATCACTCGACACTCGAGATATCTATCTAATTTGATAATTAATAACGATTAAGCGATAAGCATATCGATATCCTCGATCAATCGTTGGCGGTGTTGATCTTAACATTAATCCTGCGTTTTATATTTTTTTCCTTTCAATACTGGCAATTAAGTACCGACGAATATATTGATAATATTGTGAATTGCTGATAAAATTCATCAGCAGACTAATGACTAGAAAAATTGCTCCACAAGACACGAGCCTTCTGATTGTCATTATGAAATAATCAAATTAATGATTAGTCTAATAGTTAATACTACTGCTAGTTCATCGCAATGGGTTTTTAATACAATTAATTTGATGATGATTATCACTGCCATCATCCGCTCTCATCTAATACTCCGAGACAGCATTGGGTACTATTTGATCATGATTTCAAATGATTTTGAACGATTGCAAGTGATTGAATATGGAATTACGATTACAATTTTATATGAGAGGTGTAGCTTCTCCAGCCATCCCTTCGATAAATCTTCCCTTGACAATATAGCGAGGACTCACCGGAACTGATTTGCATATTTGTGTCACTTCACTGCCATCGAAACATCCCACCCCGAATTCCAATTTCTCAACACAAGGGCAGGAGCTGCTCGATGATCTAGACCCTTCCATGCAGCCCTTGCACGGGCTCCACTCACCAAAGTTGATGATTTTCCCTTTGCTCTGATCCAATTGATCAGAACTGGCAAATCTCAGTCTCTTGGGCGACTCGCTTGAACACCTGAGAAAGCTCATCCTGATGGGTTTGCTCTTGAGAGAGCTCTTAGGCACAAGTGCTCTATCCTGTTGGTCCATTCTCTTTCTATCCTCACCATACAGCCAATAAGTAACACGCTCGCCCTTTCCCTTCATCTCAACTAGCCCTCGCTCCTCCAGATGAAATCCACCGATTTCATCTAGAAGTAACTTTGTCTCGTTGCTGCAGTGAATCTTCAGGGGCAGTCCTGTTGATTCCATCCTGCTCGCGGTATTTACAGTGTCTCCGAAGAGACAATATCTCGGCATCTTCAAGCCAACGACCCCAGCACACACTGGTCCAGAGTGAATGCCAATTCTCAGCTGTAGCTTATCGAATGGTCGATGCCTGATGCTGAACTCCTTGATTTTATCAAGTAAACAGAGTGACATACTGGCGATCTCACCAGCATGCTGTATTCCGTTTCTAATTGGCAGACCGCTGACTACCATGTACGCGTCACCAATGGTCTCCACCTTGTATACGTCGTAGTTCTCGATTGTTGCGTCGAAACACGTGTAGAGATCGTTCAACAGGTCGACCACTTCCAGGGGTGTGCTTTCAGCAGACATGTGGGTGAAGCCAACTATGTCCGAAAAGTAGATTGTAACGCAATCGAAACCCTCGGCCTGCACCTTGTGGCCCTTCTTCAGCTGTTCGGCCACGTACTTTGGTAACATCTCGTACAGTAGTGCATCGGTTTTTTTCTTCTCCTCTGTCAGCTGATCTGTTCGCTCATCGACCAGGGCCTCCAGGTTGTTGGCGTATTTTTCCATCATTGCCATCATGTTGTCGAAGATGTTGGGCTTCATGCCTTTGCGTAATTGTCGTAATTTATTTCTGATTGTCTTGAAGTCTGGACGGAGTTCTGGCTCTTCCGACCAGCACTCCTCGAGGCAGTCACGGACAAAGTCGAAACAGTTCTCCAGGTGCTCCAGTGGCGGTCGGAGGGGTGGCAGTGAGGGGATTGGATTGCATATCTGGGTGAGGAGATGAGTGGGTGGTGAGGCGGTTGGGCCGAAGGGACCTTGCCGACCGTGGAGTTCGTAGAGAACTAGGGAGAATGAGTACGTGTCACCTTTCTGGTAATCACGGGTTAGCGGCGGAGATGCACGGGGTCGTAGCAGCTCGGGCGCACGGTACAGCAGATCTAAGTCAGATAAGTGAAAATTTTGAACCTTGAGTTCAAGGGTTTCAAGCTACATCTCATCGTACAACTCCATCGTACTACACGAATTATGTGAAATTTCCAGTGGGAAATAGAATAATAATATTTATTCCTCTTTTCTTTGGATGCAAAATGGAAAATTTATTATTTTAAAAAATATCTTACTTTGGTATTTTTTGGCAACATCTTGAGGTTCGTAGTCGGCGTCCCTCTTGAACTCCCGTAATCCGAAATCAGCAATTTTAACAACCCATCGGGAATCGACTAGACAATTTGAAGTGGTGAGATTTCCGTGGTACCTAATTACAGATTCGTGGAGGTACATCATCCCCTGGAAATTTTTTAATCTTTATTGATACTTGTGAGAGGGTAATTAATTTATTTATTGGTCAATTCATTGGTTATTACTCTGATGATGTCGCCGACTAGTGATGCCATGAACATGTTGTCCAACTTCATGTCGTCATTTTCTATAATGTCTTTGAGGCTTCCTCTTGCACAGTATTCCACAACTATGCAGATTTTGGGGGGATCTGTGCAGGCCCCGATGAAAGCGTTCAGGTTGTCGTGCCTCAAATCTCTCATCTATTCAGAATTATGAAAGAAGAAGGAGAATTTTTCAAAGTGAAAAATGTTATTGCACATTATAATTAATGGTACTACCACTTTGAGCTCCTTCTTCATTTGCCTAGTGATTTCAATGGATTTCTTTCCAACATTTTTTATAGCAAACATTCTGCCACGGTAGAATCCAATTTGCGTATAGATCATGGAATAACGAAAATCCGCGTCTGGATTTGAACTGAGGGATACCTGACTGGTCCTCACCACTGGCTGGAGAAACAAACAAGTCTTTTAAACCATACTGATACCTTGGGAGTGCACTGGGACTAATTGATACCTTGGTATTTGGCTTCTGCGTGGGCTCACTAACATTACCCTCGTCTCTACTCTCCTTGATCTGTATATCTTTGTAATTGACCTTCCACAGGAGCGAATCCAACTCCTGCTCGTATCTCCAATTTCTGTACAGCACCAGGACAATTGCTATGAGAATTAGGAATATTCCACCGGCAATTCCCCCGACAATCTCACCCGTGTGCGCTGCAAGTCATTAAAATGCTCTACTTTTAAAATGGGCCAAATCTTTCATTAATTACTTTACTTCATTCAATTTTATAACAAAATTGCAATTTTTATAACACTAGCAACGGGATAATGTGTAATGATCATGATGGGCTACACAATAATCACCAATTGGAGTTGATTTCCAGAATTTTCATTTGGTAGTTTAATTCGTCAATTAAAATAAAGATAATATAATGGGAAATATTAATTGGATGAAAAACTCACAATAACATTTTTCCCCGTGATATCCGCAAAGTGGTTCAGCAATGGGTGGAGCCCCGGCGATCCAAGTTATGTCTCTCATAAGATGTAACTTCTGAAATTCGTGGATAAAAAAAATGAAGAAGAAAATTGTGAATCCGGTTGATTTCCGGTTTCTATGCGCAAGTACAGGGGCGTATATGATGGTGAACCATGAAAATGAAATGGTTAACCAATGGGTTTTATGTCGAGCTCACTCCAATGTCACATATAATAAATTTATTGATAAAATTGGATATAGACTCACTGGCAAATTGGACGATTCCTCTTTACCGATAAAGTGTCCTATGGGGTAGAGACCGTGACCTTCTATGGGATTATTTCCCAGGGCAATGAGCGTATAGTTACCCTCTGCATCGCCGTTCTCATCCATGTACACCATGTATCTATATATTTCAGAAGAAGAACATTTTTTTCATCTGAGAAATTAACATATCTTGGAATCGCTGGTGGATAGTGCAAAATTTCATTTCAAAAGAGAAATAAGATAGCAACATCTTCATAAGGATTTTTTTTTTTAAGCTATCATTCATTATCCATTTGCCTTGGGTTTCGGAGTAAAAGTCAAGAAACAGGGGAGTTTACAATTAATGATGAAAATTTTCAAGCCAAAAACTCTCTCTATGATAATATTTACCCGAAAAATAATGGTAAACCCACGGGTAAATGAGGATCTTACCCCATAGCACTGCGATAGTGAACACCATACAGTCTCTCAACCATTTTCCTCCCATCCCTGGGGTCTCGTCCCTCTCTGAGAGCACTGAGTAATGCTCTCGCATAAAGATGTACTGCATCGTAGAGGTATGCCGTCTCCGGTACGATCTTACTCGTTCAAAAAAAAAAAATAAATAAAAATAAATAAATGGAAGACGAGGAGGAAAAAAGTGTTGATTTTCACTCTAACGATTTCGTGTTATTGGAAATTGAAGACCCTCCATTTTGCCCATTGAATTCAATCTAAGAATGTAGTCTATTGAATTAAATCTATTGATTTACCTTGACTAGACCACCGAGGGTTGCTAGGGGATTTGTGAAGTTGAATGGGGGTTTGCCCCGGTATTGGTTTATTATTTGTGTGAAATTCTTGGAGATCCTCGGAGGAGATGCCACAATGCTGAAGTAGCTGCGATGGGCCCGAAGGAGGGAAGGGTTTGCGTGCTCTTGAAGAAGTCCTCTAAGATATTTTGAGGGATGATCCTCGTCGTACTGCTCTATATCCACACCCACCACCCAGTATTCACCTAAATATTATCACGCGAAATATTTCCCATTATTCCCACAACAATTATTTATTTCACATTAAAGATATATTAAAAATCTATGCTGAATATATTTAACATACTAAGCAATATCCCAGTGACAAGTCTTAGAAAGAAATACAACTGGAAGAAAATGGCAAATTAAGATTTCAATTGATTTAGCTGGTACTTATAAAAATAGTTACCATTATTCAATAAATTTTTCTGATCGAGTGCCATCAGCAGTCCCATGTGCTCGTCGTAGTTACCGAGTACAACATAAACTGAAAATATTCAAGATGCCACATGAACCGTAATTTCCACTTTCGCTGGTTGTATCACTTTAAAAAGAAAATTTCAAAAGGCGGCATTTTTATGAATTTTACTTTAATTTTAAAAAATCAAGAACAAATCAAATAAAAAAGAAAAACCTTCGAATCAGCATTTTATATCCAACATCTGCATTTTCTCCTGATTTTAGAAATCAATTGAATTAAATACTGACCGATAAATTTTGTTTTTTTTTTTTACAAAATCGCTCTCTATTTTAGCCTCGAATATGATGAATAGTGGATATAATACTAGGACACGTAGAATGTTCATGAGCTGAATGTTAATGAAACGTACGGTGTACGTGTACAACCGCCATGCGGGACATCTCGATATATTCTAATATTTATTGTCACATGCGGGTTATGTACTACTTAAAATCAATCTATATATATGATAATGATATAGTAATATCATACATTATATTGAATTATATAATGGACCGTCCTCCTTCAATCAAGTCGGATGTTTAGGGACTGTAGGAGCGCCGCTATGATTTTTGATTAGGAGTGAACATATTAGAAAAATTAATTTTTTTACCATAAATATAGGTATGTGTAATAATTAATAGATATTATGAAACACTATTTTAAACACAATTATTTCACAATTGCAGAGAAAAAATACATGATATTTTACCGAATATTTGTCTCTATGGGTATTATTTTATATTATTTATAGACATCTATTATCAACTCACTTCGAGTCTCTCGGAATGATGTCTCGACAAGATGATGAAATGGATTATTCATGTGTGTCACGAGGTAGGGCTCGGCCCAACATCTCTCGTAGGTGACAGATATCCCGGAGGAGCGAAATGATCGGAGAATTGTACTGGCGACACTTGACATCTTATTGTTGAATTCAAATAATGTCGAGTTCATGTACATTAAGGTGACCTAGAATGGGAGGGTGCAAATGGGGCCATTACAAGTAGTGATTTATTGTTTATTGTTTTATATTAATAATTATCCGGTTTTTTTTTTTTTTTTGTTTACTTTACTTTTGTCCAGTTGAATGCCAAAAGTACCGCAACAACGGATTTCGATATCTGCGTGTCGGGTGGACGTGTCCTGGCGAATGTTGGAAACTCTGCATTATTTGAGCTTTCGTGATGTGTGCAAAACTGCAAAATCAACAACGCTTTCTACCAAAAGTTGACCGCTAAAATATACATTACCCCAGGGCGGCAAATGTTAACAAAGAGAACAATAACCAGAATAATTAGCCTGAAATCTTATAGGATTTCCGGTTTCCTCCATTCCGATTTGACCTCCATTAAAGTGCAACTCAGATTAAAATAACGGTGAAGAAAATGCATTTTTGCTTACAAGTGCGGCTAATTGTCACAGGTTTGACAAAAAATAAAATAAAACATTAACTTGCACAACTTGGATTTCGGTGAATTGGGAATTGGGGATTAAATGAGTTTGGAAGAGGTATTAAATTAACGGGGGGACCTTTGAAACTAAAGACTTACGTAAGAAATCATTGGTAAATTGAATGCAGCTGCCATTTTGCCCTCGTGTACACACGTTTCTTGGGGCCCTATATAACCACTGATATTTTTTGTCCAGAGATCAGCGGTCACCAGAATACTCGTGTCTTCTTCTCCATATGTCTCTGCCACGATGAAATCGAGTTTGTGTCCTAGTTTCTTGAGCTCCCCGGCGTTCACCTAATGTAAATCATTTTTTTATTCAATTATTTATCGAAAATATAGGTAAAATATAGGGCAAAATGTTCACTGACAATTGACAATATATTGAAATCATCCATGAAGCGATAATGGAATAATGGAATAATGGAATAATGGAATAATGGTGTTCAACAGGAGACAGTTATACTTACCTCTTCGACAGCGAGATTTATAGCCCCTGAAATCCGGTATCCAGGTCTCTGGTACTCTAGATCCCCCATTCGCCGTTTTGACCCAGTGATATATCCCAATGTAAATGTATCAGCATTAACCAATCCGTAGATTGATATCACCAGGAGACACGCCCTTTTCACGTTAATCAGTCGCATAACCGCGGGAAAATCTAACAATTTGTCCTGATGATTTTTATTTTCCGGCCGAAAAATGATATTTATGAATAACACTCCGTGCTCTCGTTTCAATATTTTGCCTCGTTGAATATTTCATTATATAACAATATTTTTTTTTTCAACCTGGCAACATGGCAACATGTGAATATAAATCGTCTTAATATTGTAAATTTTTTGCAATCCATCAAATGCCAATGAATGTGACATCCCCTGCCAATACCACAGACAACCACCAGACATGTCTCAATCCAGAGTTCACAATCACTCACTTATTGAATTCAAATTGTCGGTTTGTGTGGCTGTGGTTTAGTGGAAAGACGCAACTTTTGCTCGCTTTATTGTTTTTAATAATCTGTCACCCGTAAAGTTGCCCCTCAAACGGCTCAAACTTGAGAAACTATGGATTTTCGGCATTCCCTGTCGGCATTTCCTGACGGTGTTGGCAGGTGGTCCATTGTACTTGACTAGTGCTGTTAATGGAAGTTAAAGCTCTGCGGATGCTTTAGAGCAACAAGAGAGTTAATATTGATATCCCGCTGTTACCAGAGTGATTCCACCCTTTTGTCGCGTACACCAAAAAATATATACTCTCATATTCTCAATATCACCACACTTTCCAAAATACACATCTGCTCGAGGTTACACATATATTTCTATCTATAAATATATATATTTCTATGTGAGGACCCGAAAAACTTTTTTTTAACTCGAAAACTCGTTTTTCACCTTTGGCGATCGTAAGGTTTCATTCAACAAGATATAATCCAATAATTATAAGTGTGATATTGCTTTTTGCCGAATTATATTTCAAATATATCCAAATGTGAGCGGTGAGGTATGTCTGCACAGATATATTCAAAATGTATCTTGGACAATGCATTTTTGCCGGAATATATGCGACGGATAATTGACATATTTTCCTCTTTTCTTTTTGGAGAATTAGCTTTAGGCCAAAGTGAAAATAAAAATTTCCTCAGGGAACAATTAAACTCATGTGACTCATTATAACTTTTTTTTTTTTGGTTCCCTCTTTGTTGTGGCAATTGCGCAAAAATCTTGAATGCTTGAAAGTTTAGTGAATTCACAGAGTGATTTATAACGACATTCTATCTCCACCTTCTCAGTTCAATGGCAGTTGCGAAATATTAAATCACGGAATTACATCCTTCTCTTTATTTTCTTCATCACTCGGTCTTAAAACATTGTAGTACGTACGTTGAGAATAAATAAGTGGGTTAAAATGCACACACGTTTCGAGCGTCTCGTCGACTTCATTTTATTGCCTCAATTTCCCATTTTATTTGTCGAGATAATATTTGGCTAATTTTCAATCTGTCCCGAATTCAATTTTTCTCCACTCTATACGAGATGATCTCCTAGGCGATCTATTAAACGATCGCAATTAGCCAATGTTTTCTTGTCGGAATTCACGTGGCGACGAGTTTTATTCCCGATCTCACAACCGGTTGGAAAAAAAGAGCCAATAGGCCGGGAGAATTCTCTAGAGTTTTGTTCTCTGCCCTAAATTATTAATGCATTTGAAGGGGAGAGCGGTCTCCAGGATTTCGATTACCCGAGCGATTTCGACTGGCTTTCGACTGGCTTTCGACTGGCTTTCGACTGGCTTTCGACTGGCTGTCAAGTGTCAAGTGTCGAGGATGTAATTAAGCAGAAGAAACACGGGTTTTCATGTGTGTTGGGGGGAAATAGAAATGAAAATTCTTCAACTGCTCAATTATTATCTGCTTATCTGCAGTTGGAGGAAAAATAAAATAATCAACTTTTACATTTTTATTTTTCTCAACCTGTTGGATAACTTTAACTGAGTAATCGACTAATTCAACTAAACTCTAGGGTAATTTTCACTGAATAGGGATCGGTAATATTTACAGACTTTTTATCACCGTGTGACTAGATTTTTTTAGGATAAGTGGACAGTAGTCGAAGGCGCGCGCGGCCAGACTGGCTACTACTCTTTCAGTACGGTTTCTCATTGAGGAGTTTTGATGTCGCTGGTACCCCACCGAATGACTACCTTGGATTTTCCTACATTCTGTTGGCGCATGACCGCCCACACACTCTTCTATTCCACCCCATCATTTTTTTTTTCCTTTCTCAACATTTCTTCTCCTTTCTCTCTGTCTACTACCTTTTTCCCCTTTTACCTCCTTTTTTTTTCACTTTTTCAATTTTCCTTATCCTCCCCACCTCCCATCAAGAGACAGTATTGTAAACTTGTGGCTCGATTATTTCCTCTCTTTCATTTTGATTACTTACTTTTTTTATTCTTCACGTATTTCATATTAAATTGTTGTTTTATTTTATTTAAAAATTTTTTCGTTCCATTGATTTTATGCCATTTTAATGACTTATTTATTTGATGCAAAATACATCATTTCTGAATATATTCAAAAGAAGAAATAAACTTTCTTTTCACTGATTGCAATAATTGTCGGCAATAATTTCAATTCCCTTTAACGGAAGATAAACCAAACAAGTCAGTTATTCGGAGAAAAGTCAATGAAATGAATGGGAATGTCTCTCTCTCTCTCTCAACTCTTTATATCTCAACTGTTGAGTAAAGAAAAACTTTGTAGGAGTGCTTTGAAAAGCGAAACACGTAGGGGCCATTAATGATTCGCCTCGGGTCAACCAACCAAACTCAAGTTTTCCCCCTTGCCACCTTTCTTCACTCATGCCACCCCACCACCCCACCACCCCCTCCTTCCTATTGCAAATATACACCTGCGAGAAAGCGATGGGAATGCCTATCGTTACGTCTCTTTTCGCAATTATTTACTTCTTTCATTACTTTTATTTTTCATTTATATCGCAAGTATAGTCGGCCGATGAGTTACACCCTTATTCGTTCATTTTTTTTATAATTTTTCGAAAATATTTTGTATTTTTAAATGGTTACGCTGTGGCTTTTGATGAATATCAAGACTTTACATGATTGTGAAATTTTTTTTACAATCAAGCCCATCTTCATCACCTGCGGGGCGGATTCTGTCGGGATTCTGTAAATTGATTAATCAACGAATCAATAATATTGAGTATCAATTAACCGGTTGTTGGTGAATTGTTTGACACTTTGGTTGGTACACAGCGCTAGAATAATCATAGCATTGTATTAAATAACAAATAATTGTCGGGTGTAGAGTTGCGTGAGTTGCGTGCTCCATGAGTATCTGCTGTATGTTACCTCCACACCCACTACAGTAAAACCGGTAACGTGACAGATTGTTTTTCACGTCTTCCAATTACCATCAATTATCCTTGATATTTGATTAAATTGGGCCATTCAACACAATCTCCACATTCCAGTAAATTTGCTAGAGATTTAGTTGATTCAGCAGAAATAGGGGAGAGACGGCGAAAATGGGACACCAGGCTAAAACCGAACACTTGTCGAAAAGCCTTTTCAAAATCATCAAAATCTTTCCCACTCATTTTTTTTTTTCAGTTAAATTTTTTTTTTCATTTGTCGTAATGTTTGTCGATGGATAAGAGACCGTCTGGGGAATTTCTCGAGTGAAAAGTCCAGCGTTAGTACGTCAAGGTGGCGCCAGTGTGTAAAAAAATTGAAAAAATCGGGAAAAAAGTGGAAATACATCGGAGAATAACTACTTATCGCACATGTGCTAGAATTTTTTTTTTTGCAATTTTTCAAAAACCATTGGTCTTACCGTTCTAATTTCAACCCCATTGAATTTCGAAGGGGATTTATTATTTTTTTTAGACCCATTATGGAAAAAGCAGAATTAAAGGACATAAAGCCCCCCTCTGACACTTCAAAGTGAATGTAAAGCGAAAGTATACAGCAGGAAAATCCATGGACAATGGGTTGGGAAATGAAGTAAATAAGTAGTTCCATAAAAGTACGATACTATGGCTCTTACGTAAGCCATTCATTTACGCAAACTTCATTCTCACCGGGAGCTAAACATTTTCATAACAAAAACTCAGCAATATAGTTGCCTCGTTTATCATTCCATAAATGCGTGCTTTACGGTAACTTCATCCGGTCAATGCTGTGAATAATTTAAAAGTGTGCGGAATATCGAACGAAGCGGTTATTCAACACCATCCGTCCCATCTCTCATTCATTCATTGCAATAACACTCAGTAAATAAACTGTATGTCAGTTATTATTTTTATGTCTTTTTATGTCTTTTTATGTCTTATATATAATATATTTTTCCATTCGAGCTCAGAAAAAGCTTTCATTTCCCAAAGTTGCTCATCCGTTCAAGACAAATATCCACGACTAGAGCAGTATTTTTCTTCATTCTCATTCTGTTTGTCAGTTCGAACCTCATGAAAAATGTATTTACTTTGTGTCTTTGAGTAGAAAATCAACTCATCCATTGTAAAATCACAGGATGGATTTATCAACCACCAATTCCATTCGAAATTGATCTTCAAGTTATGCTCGATATTATCCACGTGAAGAAGTTACGTATCCCGGGGATGAGGTGGAAATTCTAATTTCCCAGTGAATATTAGCCAAACGTTTGTACAAGGATTGAGTGTTTAGGGGGAAATTTGTTCGTGTAGAAGGAAGGATGCTTGTACATGATGACAAGTTACTTGTTTTACGCATCAATGATTTATCGCGGTGCACGAAACAAACTGAATCATTATCAAATCATATGATCCATCGTAATTTACTTAGATTGCCTACTAGTTTCCACCATTCCAAGAATAAATTTTGACGACTGGAAATTACCTGGAAACGTCGAATAAATGTTTACAGTTGGTGGTCTTACAGTTGTTACCATTCCTTTGAGGGCTCAAAGGAATTTTTATCGAAATAAATTGAACATTCCGGGGATATTTCGGTTTTTCCACCACTCGTTTATTGACATTTAAGAATCATAATCTCGTTTATTTCATTAATCACATTGGTTTCCTTTTTTTTCTTTTTTATTCAACATTCAAATATACATAGAAAATTAAAATTTCGTTACAGTCCCATTGACTTAGGTCAATCTTATTAATACTTGTTGTAGAATGATTACATTTAATATTCAAACTTTGGTTGGTGAATGACTTCAATAATTAGTCAGTCGTTATCATAGTTTTTCTATATTTCATTCATGGTTTAGGTAAAATTCTTATTCATTCAACTATATACATGAATATGAACTTGAATAATGAGTCAGTAAATAAATGCAATTTTCCTCGAAAATGAGAGTGAAGATTACCATTGAAGAATAAAAAGGTAAAAAGTATGTCCAGGATATTAACAACTGTAATGTCTCCAAATAATTAATTCGTTGAAAATGTGGAATTTGAAAAAAAAAAAGTGGAAAACGATCAAGGGCCTTTCGACAATGTCATATACATCCCCATTATCAAATCGATCAACATAATTATATGGTTTGAACCTGGACATGGACAACAATGTGAAAATCACTGGTCCAGAGAGAAATTTTCAATCAGCAAAGTGGCCCAGTATGTACACGCAGAATTCTCAAGTTGCACTGCACATCAGAATTCCAATCCCTTCGAACCCGAATTCCATCATTACCGATGTCTCACGTGTGCCGAGTCAATCCTAGAGTGGCTACTAAATGCAAATTCACTCAGATGCTGTACATAGCTAACATTCCAAAGATTACCCAATAGCTCTGGGTCAATTTGGGCTAATGAAATTACAAAATTAAAGAATATTCCAGAATAAATGGGGATCGACTTTTCCTCGATACGGTACATCCGCGGGAGTTCAGTTCGTCCATTAGATTGCATTCGATAGCTGTGAATAATTTTTTATTCTCTTGGCAAGCGGTTGAATTCCGGATGATAAAAGATATTAAATTAAATGGACTCACGAGATTATCACAAGATTTTATTAACCCTCCGAAAAAGAGACCTGTTGCATTGTTCCGTCAACTCGTACCAAATCGATTCTTCCCTTTAAACCAGTATCTTTCTCCATTTCAAAAGCCCATTTTCCATCATTTTGGCTGATAAGAGAGAGAGAGAGAGAAAAGTCCAAGAGCACTAGAATCATGGTGCAAAATGATAGAATACTAGAATTTCATTGGTTCATCACAAATAAAAATAAACAATCTCGTTTTTAAAATCTGAAAATATTCAATGATTGGGGCGACTTAGGGTCATTATGTAAGCACATTGATAAAAACTCATTCATTTTGCGAGCGCACAAGGGAAAATTCACACGTCCCTCAGCAAATTTTGGATTAGAATTAGAATTACTTGGAAATTGTCAGCAGATTTTGCCCGGAATCAGAAGGGGGCAACCCAGAGCTGAAGTAAACCGAATAAATATCCGCGTTGGATGAATGATTAAACCCCCTTCGTGACAATTGCTCCATCATTAATTCATTCGGACATGAAAAAATTATTTTGCCGTGTCAATCATTTCCTTCCATTAATTATTCCTCGAATCTCGTGTTCCAATTGATGGTTTCTCCAAGTCTCTCCTGTCATTTAGACTGTCGCATTGATAATTAATATGGAAGAGAATTCTTCAGCGTTTGTTATTTATTTTGGTGGAGAATTGTTTAAAGAAGGAGATTGATTGTTTTATAAGAAGCAACTTAAAACAGCTGATTCCCATTCTACCCCATACTACCTCACAATAATTGCCAAATATACGGATTTCCAGATACGCAGTTAACTCTGCTTCCCAATTAAGACAATTGGAAAATAAATTGTCGATTTATGAAATCTTTTGGTCAAGCTACCCTATAGAATATCAAATCAGAGATAGCCCGAATCATTCTTTGGATGAACGAAATCTTTGAATTTCACACCATATGTACAACTGGCCGTCAACCTTGTACAATCCTCCAATGATATGCCCTAGACCTGGGTCAAAAGTGTTCCCTGGTTACCGTTGTTCAAGCTTTCCTTCTCCTTGCTATCACTCCCAGTGGTGATATTGGACCTAGATGTCATAGTGATGGTTGTGGTTGATGTCTTGCTTATCAGCAGCCCCCTCTCGCCTTCCTCATCCTCAGTATCACCCCTAGATGTTCCAGATGTCACTATTTTATTGGATTGAAGTCTCTCAGCGCTGGCCTTAGTCTTTTTCGGAAACACGCTGTTTTCAATATGAAGTGTTGCATTGATATCCTTGCCCGCTGCACATGTGCAAGCCTTGAGGAAGCTCTTTTTGAAATTGTCGCTTAAAAAGGCGTAGAGTATCGGATTCATAGCGCTATTGGAGTAGCTAAGGAAGCCCGCAAGGAGAAATGCAGTGATGCCAATTCGCGATTGACACTGCTTGGGTGGTGTATAGATGAGGGCAACCTGAGTGATCCAATATGGAAGCCAGCACAAAACATAAACTGTGATGACAGTTAACACGAGTTTCGTTACCTTCCTGTGAGATCGCTTCTTCTCTTTGGACTTGTTCTTCGGTCCCACTGTCTGCAGCTTTCTGATCACCAGAAAATAGAAGATGAGGATTAGAGTCAGGGGAATGGCGAAACCCAGGACAAAGGAGTAGAGGGTAAAGGTTGTCTGACCACCGTGATCATCAGGCCAGAAGATGTTGCAGCTCATGCCGCTCTGGCTCTCACCGGTGTTTGCATACAGGAATACTGGTATCATGAAGAGGGCTGATGTTGCCCACGCACTCAGTGAAACTATTTTCGATATAAAGGGAGTTCGCATCTTGGGTGATGATATTGGATGACAGACTGCTATGTAGCGATCAGCTGACATAATAAACAGGAAGATACTGCTGGTGAATTGATTGATGGAGGTCGTTGTCATGTAAGCTTTGCACATTATCTTGCCGAAGGGCCAATAGCCGAGACTCATGGTTGTTACTAGGAATGGTATACCAATGAGGAAGCACTCATCGGCAATTGCCAGATTTACTATGTACATGTTCGTTACTGTCTGCATCTTTGAGAAACGAAGAACCACATAGATGACTAGTGTATTGCCAAGAAGTCCAACGACGCATACGATTGAGTACAGAACTTGATTGACAATACCGACGATAGGTACTGTTGCACCGCAGGTCTCATTGGTTATGTTGTGGGGGTCTAGGAAGCTTGAAGTGTTCTCGAAGTTCATGGTGAAGGGGGCTCAAGCATTCCTTCTGATGTTGATTACCTGCAGCAGAATAGATACAATCATAGATTGAATATTCCATTTTTTTTTCCTCATCATTCACCAATCTTCGAGCATTTATTTATTCAACTTTTCTCCACAGGGTTCCATCCTAACCGGTCACCAACTAAATTTCAAATTTGGCTTATCTTTACCGCTATTCATACCCTTTCATAAAACGACAAGTGCCCGTAGAATGCATCTCTCACTATAGATAACGAGGTTGTAAAGGGAAAAGTATAAAATTGACTAGGTGATAAAAATTCTCCTGTAAATGGACAATTCGAGGAATAGATTGTTATAGAATGAAACGAGCTTTATCCGAGAAATAGGTGGACATAATCCATTAGTTGATTGCCATTGATCTTTTTCATTCTTTTTCCACACTTTTGCCAGGAACTTTGAGGTGAAAAGGGTGACAAAGGTCTTTTCATCTTCCTTCAATTCCTCTTGAAAATCGATGGTATATCGATTCGTATATAGGCAAATGGTCATGCGGGCATCACCCTAACATCTATCATATTGCAACATAAAAAAAAATACAAAAATCCTTCCAGAGGGAGCTTTTGATGTAAAATTGTCTGAACGGAATATCAAAAATATTTATAGAACTAAGTGGTCCTCTGGGCTTTTGCCCATTCTCCCAAGGTAGTTCGATTGTTTTATGCAGATTTTATTCCACATTGCTCCCATTTTTTTTTCTTTTCTTTTTATTCGGGGACTATTTGAAATTATTCCCATGAAATTGAAATTTCTGCGTTTGGATGAAATTGTCTCGGGATGTAACAGAATGATGATGGACAGAAATGTCTCACGAAATAGTCATCGTCTTCCATTTTCCGAGATGGATTCAGTGTTTTCCTCCTGTCTTCATTCTTCCTGTTTTTCCATTGAAAACATGAGAGATGAAGGGAAAGAATATCCCACCGGAATTTTCATATTTAAGAAATGTGTAATTTTACTCCGGTGGTTGTCGTTTCTGTTATTTGCCATTACGATCGCTTACGGCATCAAGTCGGAAAATTATTAAAAATAACCGTCACGAGGGGGTCTCAATGAATTTCTTGTTTTTTTTTTTTTTTGTTCTTCTTCTTCTTTTTATCGTCTTATTGGGCATAAGCGCTGGAAGAGGTATAAAAATGGCCCAAGGGATGGTTTCGGTCGTTTCCTCGGTAAATTTCTATTTGTCAACCACCGGGAAGAGAGTGGATTCTAATACAGTTGCGTATCTCATGGATAAAATATGTGCATGTACTGCAAATTTCTTTGGGGATGCGTAGAGACAGTAAAAAATGAGAGATGAACGGAAACAAGGAGCGATAAATTTTCTGTGTGCTTTTTTTTCGGCGGCATTGAAATAGCACATAGGACATGCAGCTCTTTATTTTTCACGCCTCTCAAGAATTATAATGGCCATGGAAAGAGAGAAACGTAATGGGTGAATATAGGGTAGATCGAGATAAAATGACGGGGAGGAATTGATGAAGAACGAAATTTTTATGATTATTTTTATTTCTCCAGCCTTCGATGCTGAATTTTTTGCCATCTCGGTGACAGAAAAATGTCAATTGGCTAAACGAGAAAAACACAATTATTTTCTCCCACATAAAAATAAATACAAATTCTTCAACGAAAAAAATTCAGTTATTAGCTCATTGAAATTATTCTAATCCAACAACTCCAGAAATAACTCTTTCCACATATAAATTCAACCAACGCCAATAAAACAATAATAAATCACAGCGGTGTATCCTGAAAATTCATCCAAGTATTGGAAAAATAAATTGGCGAGTGTAGATGGAGTGAAAAGGGATTACCCAACATTACATTTGTCCAGTGAGAATGTTGTGTTGCTTTTTTTTTTTTTTTTAATTTTTTTAACGGATTGTGTATTGAAAACTGATGTACACATGCGAATCAACACGAATGAGTTTCATGGAGCGAATCAACGAAATGGATTAAACAGACGCATGGCAACATCCTGATAAATAATCCGGCAACGGCAGTGTGTCATTCGCTTCGGGTTTGACCAATCAATGGCCAATGGGATGTACAAATAGTAGAGATGAAGCAAAAAAATAGAAGAAAATTGGAACAGTTATATTTGGAGATAAAGTTTATCAAATTGTTCCTGGAATCTGACACTCTATGACCGGTCTATTTGCGGTATTGGCAGTACATTCACATGAAACGAGGAATTTAATGCAATATAATGAACCAACGCGTCGAATATTGCACATATCTATATAGTGGCATGCAGTCATGGGGAAATTTTATTGGAAAATGTGATTTCTAGGTATGGGTTGCAGCATTCGGATAAATTAGAATTTTCTTCGAAGGAGAAATTAATTCTGACATATATATGCCTTCTCTCGGGGGAAATTGCAAGTTTCAAATATCAAATATAACTCAACGCACGCTAGAATCTACCTCTCGCCATTGAATTCTGGATGTGGAATTAACTGTGAATCGATGAATCGCTAAAAAGAGGTTGGGGTAAGGTCCACCTGTTGTTAATTAACTCTCAAGGGTGAAATTTTCGGAAAAACTGAATGTGAGAACTTCATAATTCAAATAAATTCGAGATTCTCTTGTTTGACGAATAGAAATTGCATTCTTCAAATTGTCTTGAGCATTCATTTTATTTTTCTTTACTTTACCAAATTCCTAAAACTCTGTCATCATCACTTTAATTAAAATTCAACTGAGCAACTTTTCATGGCGTCCTGAGAATCCGAAAAGCCTATGATTGATAACAATTAATCCCTGAAACTTCCCTAATAACTATTAGTTAACCCAATAAATTTTAAACTCCTGATACTGAGTATATCGACATTTTTAAGTTGAAGTACTCGTAATGAAATTTTAATTCACAATCGGTTTGCTGAGTGCTCGCTGCTGAGTCCCCCCGTTAATTATTCAAATCAGCTTGATGCCGAGGATTAATTAATGCCGGTTGAGATTATTCTAACATTGAGGTGTACGTAGTACTCAGAGACAAGAGACACTGTCTCAATATCAGTATTTTTATTCAAATTAAATGATTGACGAATGCTGCTCAAGTCAAATAATGAGGTTTTTATTTTCCTCGAGTACACGATAATTTCCAAAGGGTAGAAAAAGTTTTTGAGTACTAATAAATGACCGTTACAATGAATTGCTGTTTTTTTAATTTAGCATTTTTCTTTTGAGTTTTTTTTTTCAGTGAAAAATAACGAAAGAGATTCTCGAAACGGTGATAATCATACTCACATTGTACATGACGGTATTTTAGAAAATAAAATTATTGCTTTTTCCCCTGGTGGTTGCACAAACATAGAAAGTGTATGAATAGACTTGGGAAAAATATACGATAAATTCACTCGGGTTTTATGCACTTGTCACTCGCCACGTCGTATTTCCTCATGAATCCATCTGCCCGTGATTTTGCGTTTATGGTTTGCCTTCAACTTCTTGGGAATCATAAATTTTAGATTAGGTGTGAAAGATATATGCAAGATATAAAAGAAAACATGATGTTTTTTTTTCTTTTCATTCTATTTGGAATTGAACAAGTCATTTAAATTTCAATTAATTTTCAATAAAAAAACATTAAATAATTTTTTATTAATTGGTTAACTGCATAGATGAAATGTAGGCGAGACCCAGGCAAAATGAGACATAGGATAAAATGGAATTTTCACTTTCAGTTGCCGGCAAAATAATTATCAAGATAATTGATAAAAAAAATATAATGAGCATTGGCAGACGATAATAAACACCCGGAGCTCAAAGTATTTAGGTGCACTGCAGGCCTCTCCATTATTATACGTGCAATTTATATCCATCGCTGATTAGATTGCTCATGGGTCCGTTAAGTATTCGATCGATTGTGGTGTATAAGACTACACCAGTGCCAATGGACATTAAATTGAGACATTGGCTACCGTTGATCGACACCCTTTCGTCATTATCTGTACCTACTACCACCAACACCACCAACACGATCCAATTAGCTTTCTATGTTGTTATAATGCCGCGAGGGATTAATTAGTCCTGATTACAACAAAAAACTGCTCACTTTGATCGAACAATATTATTATTTATCACCCCCACTTATTTATTCATTAAAAATGTAATATGTAATTTTTATAAATTACTGAAACAAGTCATGTGGTAATTCATCTAAAAATAGTTCATCTATACACACTGCAGAGGTTTAAAGCGAAATTCCGACAATAAAAAAAATAAAAATCCCCATTTTTTCGAATATTATCACTACAATAATTAACGAGGAATTATTATTATTCGCTAATTCGAAAATATGTCTCAAAAATGTACAATCTGGCGGAAATATTTTTGCCATCAAAATTCAAATACATTAGCTTTATTTTTATGGAGATTGGATTTATATAATGACTAATTTCATGGGCCAGTTTTGTGGGTATATATTTTAAAATATCTATGCACTAAGAGTTCTATCAATTTCACCCGAAAATCTGATAAAATTTTCCAGAGACCTCTGGCATTGACTGGATTTTATCGTAGAGTTGTTAATGGAAGGGAACTTTTCATCTCGGAGAATAAAAACCGGATCAACTTGAACGGGAAGCCAAAAGTTGAACCTGTGTGAGGTTGCGATAAAATTTAAGATAAGTTGCTACTACTGCGGTTTTGCCGATTAAACGGTGAAAGGAGAGGATGAGAAAAAGCTAGAAATTTCGTCGAAAGCTAGAGTTTTCTCTTCTTTCTTTTTTTTTTTTCTTTTTCACTGATAATGCCATGCAAATTCGATTCTCTCTGCGTCCACTTGCATTGGCAATACCCATTGTATCAGTGAAAACTTGGACGTAATTTCCCATAATTTTCCATCTCTTCTGTTTCGTCAGATCCAGCATTATTTGCTGTTATCGGATGTTGAGATCGAGCCGAGTTGGGCTAGAGTTCTCATTGGACATTGGTGATTTTCAACGCGTCCATCCCTCCTTGACCTTATCCTTGCATTCAATCAATATCGCCGAGGAAATCCTCATGGAGATGATTTCCGATACAATTTACCTTTTCTCTCTCTCTCTCTCATCAGAGGAAAAAATACATTCGTTCCGAACGTTGGGAGCGTCCTTCGGGTGGGAGTTTCCGGTTCGTTAAGTTCCCACTCTAGACGTCGTAATCGGGAAGAACCACTTGAGATGGAATATCTCTTGCCAATGGGAATTCGAGTGATTTCTCCGCTGATTTTATGGAGAAAACCGATGGAATGACTCTTGTTGGAGTTCAAGTTTCATTTCACCATGTGTCGAAAAACATTTTTCAAATATTTCTATAATTTACAGAAAAGTCGATGCGAAGATTTTCCGTTCGCTCGAGGTGATAATTATTCCCTTGGCGCAATTATCGTGACTCATTATTCCAGATTATCGCTAATCAAATAAGAGAATCAGGGAAAATAAGAAATATTGAAAGATCCAATGAGACTTAGGGAATCAATCCCCCTCCCCGCCCCCACGAGGGCCTCAATTTCCACTTCTCAGGCGGAAGTAGAATCCCTTTATTCTTATAGTGATTCCACAGTGGGAAAAACTACATTCATTTATTTTTTCACAATATGTCGAAAAAAAATTTCAATATCAATATACCGAATATCACTGATCTAAAGAATCTTATCTCCATTTGTCTAGCCTTCAATTCAATTATCTAAAGTGAAAGAAATCAATTGAAATAATGGAATCACCGGATAAAATTTGCATCCACCGAAATTTCCTTTTCCCTCTATCATCATTTTCTTTCATCCACAAGAAATTCAGCATTACCCGATTTGCACATGCTGAAAGCAAGGCGCAAGAATATTCCCTCGTGAAAGCATTCAGCTTCTTTACCTCTTGTTGTGGGCGAATATAGCCCAAGATTTACCTTTCGCTTCAGTTCATCTCTGTGTTGCGCATTTCAATGCGAACCGATCCTGATGTCTCCCTCAAAATGCCCCTCACATTTTCACGTATATCGATGTCAACTACAGCCAACTTTTTCACTATCTGTGGATTTCATGTTAGGGTCTAACATTTCTCTTTTCACTTTTTTCCTTTATCTTGCCTCCTTGTTTTTTTAATCCTCCGTTTTCTTTCTTTCAAGTTGTCGCTATTGGAGAAACAAAAAAAAAGCTAGACGAGTTCTCTGGGGCTTAGGGTCTCAATGGAAAGAGTCAAGTAACGGCAAATGAGGGTTATCAATATGCAAAATAATGGAGGAAAATGCGGATGATAAGGTGAAGGGAAAGGGTAAGGTTTGTCGAGTTCTGGCTTAATGGGGAATAATGCCCTTTTCTCTTCAAGTATTCACGAGTTTCCCTATTATATCGAGAGAAAAAAAACTATACTCAAATAGTTGAAACATGGAAAATGGCTTTTCAATGCTAAATAAGAAAGCCATTGAAGCAAAAATCGAAGACTCCTATATCACATTCTTCCACCCCAACCAATCTCGAAATCACTTTTCGCCTGAAATATTCTCAATGGAAAATTGTTCGAGTGCTGACTGAAAGGCACAAGGGGACAGCCGAAAATAAAACGAAAAGAACCTAGAACACGATTAAATCGAAAAATATATGAAAGAAACGAGAAATTTACGTGTGATTCATTTGACTAAACCAGAGAGAAAACATCACCCAAGATATACTCGTGGCAAATGTGCTCAATTGTGGTATTTTAAAGAGCCCAAAATGGTCAAGTACTTGAAAATAATTCCTCCATACTCGTCCACACGTCTCTCAGTGAATGCTATCCCGCGTTGTCCTCAGCCTCTTACCCACATTTTTTTTTTTTAATTACGATATTGTTTCCCCTCATATCTTGGACAAACCATTTTCTCCTGGCACCATCTAACCACTGTAAAATGGCTTCCGCCTCGTTTACGGTTATTAAAAAAAAAATCTCCCCCATCCATTTTTAACTAATGCGAAATGCGAATTATAATTAAAAGCGTTGAACGTGTTACAATTACATGGAAATGAGTATTTCGTTGTGGTCAAAGAATATTAAAATTATCAAGGGTATTTCGCAATTAAAATATTTCTTATCGATGGCGTTACCGAAATTTTATTTCCGCCGCAATAATAATGTATAAAAATAATTCACCTAGAGATATATCGATATTTTTTTTATAGCAATACGATTTTCGGTAGACCAATATTGACATTTCAATATATCGGTGCAATATTAAATTCATTGCACATTCCATCATTTATGCAACTTTTTCATCCTCGATACCAGAGATTTTATGTCGGCCCTAATCAAATGACAAATCACACATCACAAATCGTTTCATTCAAACACAAAGTTTTACAATTAGAGCCCAAGTTGTTCATCCGTTGGTCGATATTTCATTTCACTCAATGTAATTTTCATTGTTATACTTGTTGGTTTCGAATATGAAGCGAGTCCTCAAAGCTTTTCGTACGAAATTATTGATATGAAATTTCCTTTGAGCATTAAAACCCATGTCATCCTATTGATTTCACATAGTTAAAAATAGTATATTACGCAACAAGTACGTAATAGTAATATACTATTTACCTATTTTTTACTATTTATTTTTTCTTGGTTTTATTTGATTATGATGAAGTTTGATATCGCACTTTTTTTTATAACATTCTACCTCGAGGATGCTATCGTCCATCCTATCTTTTCAACTTTCAGGGCAAGTCGGTATTGCTTCGGAGAGTATCATCCAGATGGTATGGAATTTCACGTTTGAAATTACAAACTTTCACTATAATCTTCCATTTCCTCCGGGGATTTATATGAAATATTTCTCTCTTCAAATTGGATTATCGGTGATTGGATGAGTAGGTGGAGGGATGTTGCCATTTTCATTGCCTTATGAAAGATGAACATTTCTACGTTCACATTGATGGATTTGATAATATTAATATATTAATATTTTCATACTTTCATATATCATAGCAGAGTAAATATTTATTTCGCCACATTTTTTCATACATCTTTTAACACTTGCAAAACAATACAACAATCAAGTTATCAATTTATTGAAACTAATATGACTTTCATCATGTGCAAAAGAATGAGAAATTAATGATTCGGCTATTTTTCGTACCGAGGGAAATTCCCGGGGTCGACCCACGTCTGTGCCAGCTGTCCCGCCCTCGTCCACCTTTTTTTTTCTCACCCCCACGCGGTAGGGGGGAGGGGGATGAGTCGTGTCAACAATCTAATACTTGATAGATCAACGGTTTTTTCATTGGTAATGGAATTAATTTTCCTCTCACTTGGTTAAGCTGCCAGACAAAATGTGTCGTCGTCATTGTACCAATGGTTTTCTATCACGTCTTGTTGAATTCTCCCAAATACCGAGGTATATAATCAAGAAAAATAATTCCCATCAGCTAGACCGCATATATTCTCAGATATTTTTATTGAGGAGTGGACGGAAGGTGAATATATTTTCTTCATATAATGTTCATCAATTTGAACCAACTAATATAGTTTTTTTCCGAAACAAGTGGAAGAGTCATGGAGACAACATTGGATCGATATGGCCTTTCCTTCCACACTAGTTGTCCTCCTCTTCTTTCTTGTTTGCTTGCTCACAACTCCCTCGATCTTGACTCTTATTTCTACACTCCCTTGTCTACCCAACTTTAATACCCAACAGACCAGCCGTCACGAGTGTACAGACACCCTCCCTTCTTTATGCACTATCTCTCAAGCCTCTATTTCCACCACGAGCTTGAATTTCAGGAGTGATCAAACCTGAAGCGCCAACTGTCTCTTTCATTGGAGGGCAATCAATTCTCTGCTGATTCATGGGGTTAATTCTGAGTGGGTTTCGTGGGAGTTTGACGACACGCATGATTTTCTTCATCATCTTTGGTGAATTCTCATTGTTCAGAGGTTGTTCGAAGAAAAAACACCGAATAGTGCGGATAGAGCTATTGTTTGAGCAATGAAATAGTGAGGAGAAATCAAGTTCCGGATCAGATTTTATAATAAATATCAATAGCCCAATTTTTAAGAGAATTTTCAACTTTTCCATCCTGCTATATCACGAATATATTACTATTGATGCCATCATATTAAATAACATTATTTTGAATATTTGAATATATTCAAGAATTTTTCGGCTTAAACACACTGAGAAGATAAGTGGATTTACTACGTGAGTGCATATAATTCCTACAAATTATTCTGCTCCGGAATTTCTTTAGATTTTCATCAAGCTGGAGGCTACACAGCCCCTCGCAAAAGATATGTACATAAATAAAAGGTAAAATTCAAAGAAAAAAGGGAAAAGTTATGAAGGCAATTTCGCTCTTTTATTTGACTATTACCTTGACGAATTTTTTTCCACTCTCTCCCAAGTTTTTTTTTTTTTTTTTTTCACCGCAAATTAGTTTTCACCGCCTTTTCGCCCACTTGTTACACACGGAGGTGTGAAGGTGTCACCAGGGAAAGGAAAGGGTGGGCGATGTTTCGGGGGAAAAATAACAGCGAATGAAGAATATCGTCGAGTGAATATGAGTGTTGGAGATATTCTGGAGAGTTATTGACACAAGTGAAAGATGGGGGGCAATAGTTCAGTTGAATTGTGAGTTTTAATGAATATTTTTCACTATTTTATGGAGTTGCAATATCAGCTTTAGCATTGGAATATTTTTTATGTATTTCCTGCGTTGATATCAATGTTTCGATATTTTAATATTATATACTTATCATGATATTGTAACTTATTGCCAAGAGAAATCTATTCACCCGATCCTTAATATTACTCCAGCTGATTGGCATCCATCAGGATTGCCTGTCCGCAATACCTTTGAAGGATAATACCGAACTCCCCAAATCCCTCATCCCCGAACCCATTCCCAACCCACCCCCAAAAAATCATCTCCCTCTCGCCTGAAAACTCATTTTTCTGATTTATCATCCCTCCCTTTCTGAATTACCCAATACTCCACAATTACTGAAAAACATTATAGAGAAAAATATTGCCGAACCGAATATGAATAATTTTTTTTGGTATTGTGGCAATATATTTGAATACTGAAATGTATGTTACGATGAAATACCAAATGAAATCATATCAATACCTCAATATTGCACTACGTCTCAATTACTTCACCATAACACCTTGGCAGGAAAGAACAACCGGAAACCCACAAATCTAGAATAATGAGAAATGGAGAAAAAGGACCTAGGGTGCAAAACCCATTTTCATTCTTCAATTTCTTCCTCCTGGAGGAATTGTCCCTTGGTGAGCGCGGGGGGAGGGGGGGGGGGCAACAATATATTTCATATTCAAGAGGTAATCGCCTTGTGGTGAGTTACAGGAATATGACACAGACGTAATACAGGGAAAACACATAGTGCCACAGACAATACTATGAATGGGGGACAGGAGGGACACGGAGTTATGGCGCATGACAGTCCAGTGGAGAGTGAGGGTGCGGCAAACGCCAGGGCATACACAATATATATTCACCCTGTTCCTCTCATGTTTTTCCTCCGCATCTCTATTTGCCCTCTCAAAGCCCCCTCTCGGGGGTCAACTCACACCCTCCACAAATAATATATAAAAGAATATTTTGCAGATGTGTACGGGTACGACTGATGGTAGGCGGAGGGGATTGAGTTGGAAGGAGTGCAAGTGGGCTCTAGACGCAGCAAACTGGGATCCATGTGAGGCAAGGGAAAAATGGACACCGGACAAATGTTTTCTATTATGGGGAGAGGACGATGACAGTCTGGATTCTAGGATCACTTTCTATGGTGTTAAGGGGAGCGACTAGCTTGGGTGGATGATAGATTTCGATATTTGCATCGGGTACGGGTATCGGGTTTGGGTACGTTGACTATGATATTTTCACCTTTTCGACTGATTTCCTTGACTAATTTGATATTCTCCATCAATTGTGAAAAATTTCAATTGATATTGATAAAAATTATTGATCCCTGTCAAACTCAACCAAAAACAAGTATCCTCGAATCTGAAATTCGACAAATATTGTCGAAAAATATTCCCTCTGACTTCTCAAACTATCAACATTACACAGCTGGAATATACTTTGAATTGATATACCCCTGCATGAATTACGCAACATCACAGAAGCCGACGATATTGAAAGCAACAGGAGCGCGTGATCATCGTTGTGGAAAATCGAGGCACCGGGTTATTCATCAAATAGCGTGGTTTATACCCATGGGAATCGATATAACGACCCTTCTCCTCGTTTTCTCCAATGCAATTTTATACAGTATTGAAATGATGGAGGTGTGTTATTAATTTAGCTCAATACTATTGTTCGATATTTAGCTATAATAAGCATAAAGTTTTGCCTGTCAAGACAATTAATTGAAAATTTTTTTAATCTATTGTTCGATTACAAAATCTCATAAATTTCCATAAAATTGCCACAAAATTCTTAGAATCCCTCGAGTTTTTAAGGTACTCCGTGAAAATTGGTGAATTTCACGGATTACACAGTTAAAACCGCAAATATGTTTGAATTTTAATTGATAACAATTTTTCAAATATATATATATATATATATATATATAATTGAGAGTTCTGCCGTTCACAAATTTAGAATGGCTTCAGTTTTTCACAAGTGAATATCAAATTCTTGTTTTATCTGCGGCCCCATTCAAAAGCCCATCGGTAAATATCTTTCTTCTTTGATAACAACCCTCCGGTCTATTCTAAATTCAAATCCCAACGCCGCAAAATGCTCAGCAGGAACTTAATCTGTGTGTCATATTCATTCCAGCGCTCTAAACTCATAATGCCCCATAAAAAAAATTTTCATAATGACTAGAAAGACTTTATTTTCTGACGCTCGAGGGAAAGGGAAAATACTTGACGTGTAGCCAATATGTATTTTGATATTAATCTTATTTTATCTAGTAGGAACTCTTTTTTTTTTTCCCGCTCTATTCAGAAAAAAATAGCGATACATCTTTTTGTAAAAATGATATTATCGGACGGTACATGGGGAGCTCAACGTATGGGAGAGGGTGGTCAGGGGAAGGTAATCGCCTGCGTTAATCCTAAGGGTAATGATTTTTCATCGGAGTTATTCAATCAGAATTTGTAATACATTGATTGACGATGTCCCCCACTGAAATTTCATTATTTTCCCGAAAGCACCACTCACATTGATGCCCTCCATTTCCCAATAAATTTACCTCTGATTAACTGATTTATCCACGTAATTCTCAATTTTGATCTTACCGCGATCCCGCGGAGTTTCTATTCCAATCATAACAAAAACAAGAATGTGAGAATTTCTCGTTTACCTTTAGGTGACGCTCATAGGTTGTTGATACTAGACAATATATCACCTCGTCGGGGTATGCCGGTGGGCATCAGGACTCAAAGTGAACCACGTGACAGTTTCTCCACCGCAACTCCCACAAAAATCACCCCTCTGTTTTTTCTTTATTTTCCTCCCGAACAAAACGAAACGGTGAATGCAAAAGGGAAAATTACTCAGAATGTGATACGGACAATTGATGAATGATCACCCAGAGCGTTTTCACCGCATTGAGAAATCCAAACTGACATCACGAGTGCGTGATGACGACTGGCTACAGTGGGGCGTCGGTAGCAAACAGATTTTGGAATCTCTAGCAGAGAGCCGGCACCGCCGTTCCTGAGCAGGCGCACACCCACAAAATCAGCCTGTGGCCAGGCACCTTTGAGACAACGCCGAATATTGCGATAAGGGAATTTTCACGTCTCTTTGCGGTCACCGACACGTATGAATGAAAAAAAAAACCCCCTAATGATTTTAATTGTCATTGGTTCAACCCCTGGGGATTTAGCGCAATGGATAAGTTCGTTTAAACATTTAGAGTGTTTAGACAAGTTGAGACAATGGGAAATAACCACTGAAAACAAATATATATATTGAAATAACGAAATTTCCATTGAAAATATCAGTGTCCAAAGCACCCCAAAATTGACACTACAAAAGAATTTTGCGAAATTGATTACTATCGAGGCCGGCCACCGGTCTCGGCCATGTACCATTACGGAGTTATGGAGCCCCCCGCAATTCATAATAAGCGTGAACTAGCCCTCGGGGCGTGATTTTTAATTTTTTTCACATTTTGACCAAATGGCACTTGGAAAATTTCCAAAAAAAATTCACCATTCACG
>NW_011887815.1:670123-671789 GCF_000806365.1 Fopius arisanus | reverse complement strand
AGTTCGCCTACGTACAAAAGGAACCGAAGTTGGGCAAACTAGATCAAGCATACACCGGCCCTTATGAAATAGTAGATATAACCGAGAGGGGGAACGTCTATCTAGAAAGCGAAGATGGACATCGTTTTATGAAACACCCTAACAAATTGAAGCCTTGCGAAGATTAACCTACCACCACTGCTGAGCCAAATCAGTGACGTACAAACGGCATACCATGACAAAAAATTCCTGATCATAATTGAGATACCACTTATCTCCAGGAACCAAATGGAATTATATAAAATGGTCCCCTGCAAGGTCCCACAGAAAATCCAGAGAAATCGGAGCGTTGCCGCTTACATCGAACCAACTAAGACATATATTGCACTCTCTCAACATAGTGCTTATTACGCCCAGTTCGACGAGGACTACCTAAAACCCTGCATCCCACTGGAGCAATGCCTAGCTTGTCAAAAGGGAATACCACTGAGGAAAGCTGGCAATCACAACAGTTGCGAATACCGCCTACTCACTAACACGGATGTAGAACTAAACCCAAAAATCTATCAGGATTGCAACGTGAAGATCACCAACGACCTAGAGACGCAGTAGACACGACTCACCAACAGCAGAGGATGGCTATACTCGACCATCGAGCCGGAAAGATTGGGAATTACCTGCCATCATCAACCCTCGGACAGTGTGATATTAAACGGATCAGGGATGCTTCATCTCAACCCGAACCGTACAGCAGAGACTCGACAATTATCCTTGAAGGTGCAGGACTGGTCGAATACCAACTTCCAGTAATCCTCGCTATACCTAAAACAATTAACATCTCAGAAATAGCACCAATCCGAAGCGACCTACCTAAACCCCTAAGTCCTATGTCAACCCTGAAACAATACATATTACCCGACATGGCCAAAGATCACCTATTTGACGATTCGCTGCAGCAAATTATAGATGAAGCAGAGAAAATCGGCCTACACCATCAGCCTGGTGCTTACCCTAGTAATGGCCGCAGTGGGGTACGGCGCCTACAAAAGAGGATTCGCCCTCTCCAACATCCTCGCCTGTTGCTCTCGAAAATCCAAAAGAGCAAAACAGCAACCCGCAAGAGCAATTGTTCAACGACCCCGCATTCAAAGACTCTACGAAGAACCGATCAGTGCTATCTCGATGCCAGAATTAACCCTGACAACAGTACCGGGACTACCAGCACTGCAAGCACCAGAAGTTCAACAGAGCCCCGCCAACAACACAACCCACACCCGATCCTTCGTCACCGTGGATTACACCTAATAAATATAATGAATATAATAATAATAAAGGAATATATATATATATAAATAGGAAAAATAAGGAAATATATATATCATTCAAGGGGATAAATAATGAATCAATACAACCAATTAGAGAACTATCAGGAATTTATTCCAAAATCGTAGGAGAAAATTATTTCGGAACGACACCACGCAAAAACGCTTCAGGCAGCAGGAGTCGCGGGAAGATCCTCAACCGGACCATCCATCATTCCTGCATGGACATGCTCGACCGCATCCACATCCTGAGGTCCCTCGAAAAGAGACGGTCGAGCGGCCAACAAAAGATCCAGAGCACCATCCGCAATAGATGTCTGACGCTGATGCCAATAAAAAAAATCAACATACGAGCAGTACTCCGG
>NW_011887815.1:667012-668883 GCF_000806365.1 Fopius arisanus | reverse complement strand
CGACGTAACTCGGCGGAATCACATTAAAATCAAAATCTAATTAGCTTAAAAGAGAGCCCTAACCCTTAAAATCTAAAAGTTCATAAATTATTTTTGGGTTTGACACACCTTTCCCCTAGGAAAACGTAATCTCACCCTCAGCGCGCCGCACATCTACCGCCCCCACACAAAACATCAACACTTCAACAATAAAGTAAATTTATTAATATAAAAAGAGAAAAATATAAAAATAACCAATAACAAAACATAAATACAAAAAAAAACCTATTTACTAACAATACAGAAATATAAAATACAAAACACTAAGAATACTAATAATAAAACCTAATCTTCATCCCAGCTCTCGTAGGGCCTATAACAAAAAAGGGGGGATTAAATTAAAAAAACATAGAATATAAAATGAGAAAATAAATTAAAAACTTACGACTCAACAAAGGCACCCCCACAACGCTTCTCATGACGCGGAAACCATGAGTAAAACCTGGCATCCGGAGGCCTCCTTGTCCACGAACCTGTTTCCTTCCGCACTTCTCACACTTGTATAAAATATCCAAGCCGAAGTCACGCAGCCTCCTCCAGTCAACGTCACTCTCATCCTCGATGTTAATTTGGAGGGCCAGGTTCAGCCTCTCCACCTCCGCCCTCCAATTGGGCCCATGGGACCCATTTTCCGCTCTGTTCCCACCGAGAATATCAACGTGGGCATGGCACATCTCGTGGACGAGGATGCGCACCAGGCAAGTCCTGCTCATTCCTGCGGAGAAGAGACATTCTTGAAGGAAGATCTTCTTCCGCAGGAAATCGGTGTAGCCGAAACATCTTTTGTAATCCTTAGTACGCCACACCGTGAACCCCTGGAGGCGCCCACCGAAGAATCGCTCGTCCAGGAGCCTCGCCAGCCCACGATAATTGGGATCAGGGCCCAACACGAGTCCCACGTATTCCACGATGCCCATTGGTACACCGCAGTCAACCCGAAATAAATCTACCCGGGGTTGACGCCCAAACATCCGCTTCCATTCGCGTCTGGAACCCCGCATCTAAAAAAAACCAAGGACCATTAGAACTAAAATTACCCCACGATCCGAACCACTAATTAACAAAAACAGTTAAAACCATAATTACCTTAGCACTAAAACCTTCTCTCACCTTCTCTCACCTTCTAAAAACACCTTAAAAAACACAACAAAACCAATCCACCACCTGTCAATCCACCAAAACCGGAAATAAGATGGGTGACAGATTAACACCTCACCCTAGACAATTGACCTAATGACCAAGTGGCTCTACCGGCCACATTAGCATACTAATTAGGCCACACGACCTAATTACCGACAGGATTGACCGTGTTAATTAGATCACACACCTAATTACCGACACGGACGACCACCCACGCAGTCCAGTGACCCAGTGCCTCTGCCGGCCGTAATTAACATATTAATTGGGTCACACCCCCTACTTAGCGACAGGATTGACCGTGTTAATTAGGTCACACACCTAATTACCGACACCCGCAAATAATAACGCGCGAACCGGAACCGTTTAAAAATAATAGAATTTTCCGACAAAATCCCATCCAAAATAGAAGAGATTTTTCCGCGGGGGCTGTAATGTCCAGATTATTTTAACACTTCCGCGATATAATTAAATTAAATATTAAATAAAAAGAGTAAAGTCAATAAACTTCCGCCACGAAAATTGGGCAACTCACAAAAAACTACCAACGACCTCAGTAGAATGTGCAACGCTGCATTCCACAGAGGCCGTTGAAACCCAAATTTCAGCAACTTGCAACTTTTCTAGCAAGTAGAATCGAGTCAATGAACCCAAAATCAAGGAGGTGGAAATCACGCCACCTCTCCCACTCCAAC
>NW_011887815.1:664796-666213 GCF_000806365.1 Fopius arisanus | reverse complement strand
AATTTTAATAAATATGTAAATTTGAACGGCCTCATATCTCGCATTTCATTCAACTAAACTCACTTGAAAATTACTGATGATATTAGCATCCGCAGGTAAGAACAAAAAGAAAATCCAGCGTCGTCCAAAAAATTTCTAATTAACAAATTCCAGCTTATGAACAAAATTCAATGTCCTTCGACGTGAAAATTCTCCGGACATAACACCTACAACCCCCACTAGTTTAAACATTGCTCACGCAACTTGATCAAGGGAAGGGGAGAGCCGTAGAACAGGGAAAGTGGTGGAAAGGAAAACGCGTGACATCACGTTTCCTCTGTCAAGGGACTCAGGCCCTCAGCTTTCGACACAATGGACAAAGGAGACCTCACACGTGTTGAAACAAAAACTTGAGCAAAAACAGAACTGGGACTTTATGACTTAGACCGTATTGAATTGGAGATTTATAATTTCCTTCTCGAGTTTCGGGTTTGGAGAAAATATTTATCCAACAAATTTTAAGGGTAATAAAAATGGGACAGTTAAACTTAAGAGATTAAGATTTATCGTTATGTGTAACGGTTTTCCAACACTGGTGGTGTTGTTTTCATTGTTCATTGTCCGTTGTCACACAGTTGTGACGTCCTGAGCTCGATAGCCAGTAGATGACACTATGTATGATTAATCTTAGTCCGCAAAACTTAAATTAATTTCAGTTATTCTAAAATTTAATCAGTGTCGAAATACGCAGAAAATAAGTAGATACAATGGACAACGGACAATGAACAATGAAAACAACACCACCCGTGTTGGAAAACCGTTACACATAACGGTAAATCTTAACCTCTTGAGTTCAACTTCTCCATTTTTATCACCGTTAAAATTCGTTGGATAAATATTTTCTCCAAACCCGAAACTCGAGAAGGAAATTATAAATCTCCAATTCAATAAAGTCCCAATTCTGTTTTTGCTCAAGTTTTTGTTTCAACACGTGTGAGGTCTCCTTTGTCCATTGTGTCGAAAGCTGAGGGCCTGAGTCCCTTGACAGAGGAAACGTGATGTCACGCGTTTTCCTTTTCACCGCTTCCCCTGTTCTATCCCTCTTCCCTTCCCTTGATCAAGTTGCGTGCGCAATGTTTAAACCAGTGGGGGTTGTAGGACCCAACCCTTGGAAAATGAGTTAAGTTTAAGTGAGTTCGATTTTAACTTGTTACTGTGACGCTTCTCTCTTCAAATCAATTATTCTCCAAGTTACCCAGTTTGGTACACGGATGGCTCGGGCCGTGGACACCAATACGGTGCAGGGATATATGGGCCAGAAGAAAACCACAGGGACAGCTGGTCCATTGGACCCCTGTCCACTGTTTTTCAAGCAGAAATTCTTGCAATTAAAAATTGCATAGAGTTTCTCCTAACAAAACCGACCTCAAGAAAACAT
>NW_011887815.1:655903-658930 GCF_000806365.1 Fopius arisanus | reverse complement strand
TTTTCCTTCCGATCCCTATAATTCTAGGCCAGCTTTTCTCACCAGTTTTAGTAGATTCCCGGCGTCTAGGTCCGCTACATAGCTGATGCCAGGGAAGGCGGTTCCCCAGCAATTTAGCCTTGCTGTAGCGAGTGCAGGGCAGCTACAAAGTGTATGCAGGCTGTCCTCGTCTACCTCAAGGCATAGTCTGCAGCGGGCATCGCTTTCGATGCCCATGTTTTTGCAGGGTGTCCTAAACCTACCATGTCCAGTGAGAAGCCTGATTGTGGTGCTCAGTGCCTCTCCTTTCATGTTGAGTAGCTTTTCTGCCCTTTCCTTGTTTAGGGTTGGCATGAGGGCTTTCGATTTTCTGCAGGTTGTGATCTGCTTCCATCGCCCTTGGTGTTCCTTCCGGAGTTTGTTTTTAATTCGAGACATTCCGGTCGCGAAAGGGACTCCCACTGTCATGACCTGGTCATCATTTGACGCCCCATGCCTTGCCAGTTGGTCCGCTATCTCGTTTCCTTTTATCCCTTTGTGACCCGGGACCCATGCCAAAGTTATTTTATTGGTTGCCCCTAATGCTTCTATAGCTGCCATCGTCTCCCAGACCAGCTTCGATTCGGTGCTTGGTCTCTTTAGGGCTTTGATGGCAGCTTTGCTGTCCGACCAGACGTATATATGTTTTCTTGAGGTCGGTTTCGATAGGAGAAGCTCTATGCAGTTTTTAATTGCAAGGATTTCTGCCTGAAAAATAGTGGCCAGGGGTCCAATGGACCAGCTGTCTCTGTGGTTTTCTTTTGGCCCGTATAGCCCTGCACCGTATTGGTGTCCGCGGCCCGAGCCATCGGTGTACCAGTGTATTACATTGCTACCTGGGGATTGTTTTGCCATTTCCCAGTCCTCTCTGTCAGGTATATAGGTCTTAAAGTCTTTCCTGATCAGGTACCTCCTGGTTGTTGTATCCTGATCTATGTTCAGGGGGCTCCTCTTCAGTATATCGAGCTTGGCATGTACCGCACTCGACTGATTCCATTCCCTCTTGCATATCAGCCTATAAGCGGTTGCCTCTGCCTTGTACAGCACCGCTAGATCAAGTCTTAATTGCCACTTCCAAGGCTTCGGTCAGTGTGGTTTTTATCGCCTCAGTTGCAGCCCTGAGGAAATTTCCCTGGAGTGCTTTTAACTGGTTCTTAGTCCCAACCTTCCTTACCCTGGGCCACTATATCACAGCAGCGTACATGAGCTTTGGCAGTAATACCATCTTGTATAGCCATAGGCTGTTTTTGGGGTTGAAACCCCACGTCCTTCCTATGGCTCTTTTGCAAGCCCAGAGTGAGGCATATGTTTTGCCCATCTATGTAGCTGTGTTGTTTCCAGTGAAGCTTGGTGTCCAGAGTTACTCCCAGGTACTTCACTGAACTAGCGTAAGCGATGTCCACTCCTCCAATTTTAATTTGTCATGGAGTGGCCACTTTATATTTTCTGGTGAAGATCATGGCAGACGTCTTTCCAGGATTAACTGTTAGTTTCGTTTCCCTACACCATTCCTCCAGTATTCTCACAGCACGGATTTGTCTGTCTCTTAGAGTTTCGAAAAAGTTTCCCCTGGCGACAATGGCTATGTCGTCAGCATAGCCGTTCACCAGAAAGTTCTCTTCTCTCAGTTTCTCTAGAAGGTCATCGACAAGTAGGCTCCACAGGAGTGGAGACAGGGCTCCACCCTGTGGACAACCCTTGGCCGGGTGCCCTTCTACGTGTGAGCCGTTGTGTGTGGCAGTTATTTTCCTGCTCTCCAACATGCTTTTCGTCCAGTCAATGATGCAGTCTGGAAAATTTTTCCTCGACATGGCCCTTGTTATGATCTCGTATTTAGCACGATCAAAGGCGCCCTCGATGTCCAGGAATAGGCTGACTGCGTAGCCCTTTCCCTGTATCTGTTCCTCAATCTTAGCCACTAGGTGATACAGGGCCGTTTCCGTCGACCTGCCTGCCCTGTAGGCATATTGTGAGAGTGATAGGGGTTTCTCAAGAAGCAGTGTGCTCTTTATGTAGTGATCCACCAGGCTTTCCAGTGTCTTCAATATGAAGGAGGTGAGGCTGATGGGTCTGAAGGCCCTGGGCTTGATATGCCCGTTCTTTCCAGGTTTGGGGATGAAGGCAATCCTCGATCTCCCCCAAACAGAAGTTCCAGCCTTTCGTCCTTCATTTTTTTGTCGAGTTCTTCGACCTCCCTGGTGGGGGGAGGTTCCATGGAGCCTCCCCCCACCCATGGTCATATGGCAGGTATGCTGATGCCGCTATAAATTCCAGGGCCTCGTTCTCCTCGGTGAGGACCTTGAGCTTCACAGCCGTGAGGTCCTCTCCGCTTTGTTGGTGTAAGAAGGTCGCCTGTGCGCCTTTTACTAACACACAGATCCTAATCTTCTTTCCTTGGGTGTTCGAGTGAAAAATCCCCCCCCCCCCAGGCCCTTTACCACCCCATTCACGAACCATGGATCTTGAATTAGGGCTATGGCTGTCTGCACCCCAGCTAGCGTCTTGCAGAGAACTTGATAGTTGCTCTTTGAGTCCCGCAGTGAGGTTTAAAATTGCAAGCTTCTAGGGCCCGCAGGGCTTGATCCCTGATCAGGACAGCAAAGTGGGCGCCTGTGGCACCCCTTGTTTCGCTGCCTTGTAACGGGATTTTTGGAAATCCCGCACATTAAACACTATTTTGGGTTGAGTTATCTAAAACTTCTGCCATCACGACTTCCTCCCGGGAATTACTCGAATCCTCGAGGGGTGTGGGGACTGGGGCCCGAGTGCTTAGGGTGTTAGGAGGCCTGAAGACAGGCAACAGCACAGGGCGGACACGTGGAAACATTCCCAGCTCCCCTATGAGACTTCCTGGCACATAGCATAGGATTCATACCGACGTATGAGCGCTCCATGTTAGATGGGGTAGGCATTCGGACGGCTGATCCTTCGAAGGGGTTGTTCGAAGGGGTCGCTCCAGGAGAAGCTAGTGTCAGGGATATCCTCCCTACGGCGAGGGCAGCACGTCCC
>NW_011887815.1:643229-654743 GCF_000806365.1 Fopius arisanus | reverse complement strand
AGCATCCTGAGCAACCCAGGTCTTCCCGCTTCCGTTCCATTCGTCATCAGCTTCTAGCTTCTCGCGGGTAGTTTTACGGTAACGAGGTTATCGTTCTAGTTCTGGGAGTACGGACTCCCCGGTTTTTGGATTTATGGATTTACGGATTTTGTGTTGTCGCGAGGACGAGTTCCAACCCCCCTCGTCCTGTCCTTTCGTGCTCTTGTTTTTGGGATATGTCGGATTTTAGGTTTGATGAGGTCGGCTGACCTCGGGCAAGGCAGGGCATCCCCCCCTCCTTGCCTTTGTTTCGGTTCTTTCGGGTTTCGTTAGCTTTTGACCCATAAAAAACTAGCTGACGCCCGCAGTAATTCGGTTGGATTTTAGGATGCGAGCACGGGAACGGGCGAAGGTAATAACTATCGCCGATCTTCGGGACAAGGTCGGGAAAAGTGTTACAGCCTCTAATCAGGACCCAGTCACCTTTAAGGTCGGGGTTCTGTCGTTCCATGAGCACGATTGCCTCCTGGGCGGTGACATCCTCGTCCCCAAGGTGAACTACCACCCGGTGTCGCTTCGGTAGCTCCTCCGGTGGCATCACCACGAGGACGAGGTCCCCGATTTTGTTTTCGGGGAACAGTCCTTTCAGCCAGTTCCCCGTTTCTTCGTCGGTGCAGCCGACAATGGCTGCCCCGTCCCTCTCCCACACACCTTCAAAAGTCAGTGCCTTAGTCCCCTCTGGCAGGGAGAGGATCTGGGACCTAAGCAGTCCCTACAGGCCCTTGATTTCTTCGGGTGTGATTTTTCGCTCTGAGTAGTGCTCTGGGACGAGAGCCCACCTGATCATTTTCTTTGCGACCTGAGCGTAGGTGCCAAGATCAGTCTTGGGCCTTTTCTCAACTCGCGTGTTGTGGGGGCTTGGGGTACCATCGGGTTTCAGCCGTTTCGCGGCTGCTCCCCCCGACATTCCCTCGCCTCTACTCTTACCCTTGCTTGTCCCAGAAGGAGTGCTTGAGGCTAGCTTAGCTCTTCTCTCCTTCTGGAACCGACGCCTTGCCGCGCCACTTAGTCTTTTCCCCCTGGGTTGTTCTCCACCAGGTCCAGTATTCTGGCCCTGGGGTTCTTCCGTCCCAGGTGGTTTTCCTATTTCTTTTTGCGTTTTGGTTTCCATATATAGTCCCACGCGTACCACGGTAATGCGGTATCACCCGGGCAGAGCGGTGTATGCTTGTAGTCCAGGCAAATTTGGTCTAACATATGTGCTTCATAAAGCCAAGAGGCTTTTTATGTAAAAATGTGTGGTTTGATCGTGTGATTAACGGGCAAGTAATTTTAAGTGATCAAAGTTTGTGCGATCCGAGAAAAAAATTAAAAACTACCCTCAGAAATGGTTTTTCGCGATTAACTTGCAAAGTACACTAGATACAGAAAAAAAAATGAATATAATTTGAAGAGCAAAATATTTCGGATAAAAAACATATCAAGCACTTCATCTCTATTTTGTACCGTCCAACCCCTACAGCCGTTCAAATGTACGATAGGAGAAAAAAATTGATAAAAAATGGAAAAAATTTCATTTTTCAATTTCAAATAATGGTACAAAATATCAAAAAATCTGAGTCATTATATTTTCATAGCAATATAATTTAATTCAAAGAATTACTATGAAATAGGAATGGTAACTTCTAATCTAATAGATGAAAAAAATTTTTTTTTCCTCCATAATTTTTATTCTTAAATATGAAACAAATTTTATCTAAAACATTTTCATCCATCCCTTATATTTTAGAAGGTAGACGCTATTTTCCGATTCCACTCCTCAATATATCTTGTGACCTTGTCCGGGGGATTAAAATATAATAATTCCCGGCCAACCCACGATATTAATAATTTACTCAAATCTGGATAGAACGGGACAGAACTCGTGTTTTAGGGGAGGGCCTGAAATGATAAGAAAAAGGGGGGTTTTGAATAATTACTCGGGGAGGATTACTGAATTAGCAAATTATATTCTAGTCCCATACAAACGATCAATCTTATCAAGTTATATGAACAATTATCCAGGCCTTTTCTTAATCATTACTCAAGGGTGGGGGGTAAGGCCAGCCAGCTTGCGACACACACACAATTAATACTAGAAAGAGACGGGGTGATCCTATTCCTGCAAAAAGGGGGAGAAGTGAGGGGGCCGAATAGAAGAAGTAGCAATAATTAGGGGGGCTTAAATCATAATTAAAAGTAATTTCCGGGACACCAGAACTCGATATCGAATAATTAGAAAAATCGAATTTAGAGACTCACCGTTGGGGGGGGAAATATTATTGCAGGGGAGTCGGGACTAATTGTTGGGGCGGGAAAGGCAAGAAAAGGGTACTCACGGGGATGGCGGCTTCCTCAATCCTTCTCGACAAAAGATCCTCAATGGCGAGAATTCCTCACAACTCTTCACGGGCCACGTGTCCACCAACCACTCCACAAATCAATATCCCCACATTCTCCTCAAAACTCTCTTCCTAATCCTCAACTAAACTCTCCACAAAATTCTCTACAAAACTCTCCTCAAAAATCTCTACAAAACTCTCCTCAAAAATGCTCAACAAACTCTCCTTAAACTCCTCCACACAACTCTTTCCAAAACTTTTGGTTCACAATTATATCCAACGCACGGGGCAGCTGTATAACGAGTAATGGCTTCCCCATACTCGTGGTCATTCTTCCCCGATTATCGGCGATAATCGGGGTCAATCGGGGACACTCGTCATCGTGTGTCCTCGTCCTAATTGTCATTTATATTCCATTAACTTAGGTTCCTCTTCTTCCTTCCGGGTCACGTGGGCTGTGACGTAGTGGTGGTGGTTTTCGCTCGTCTCCCGTCACGTGGGCTGTGACGTAGCAGTGGTGGTTTTCGCTCGTCTCCATATGCGCGTGTAGTGATGAGGGGGGATGGCGGGTGAGAGCGGCGTCTTCTCCTTCCCTCTTCGATGGTGTTGCGCGTGAGTGTAGTGATGGGGGAAGTGTGGGGCACGGGGAAGGAATATCCTTGGGAGTGGGAACGGTAACAGGATTTCTAACCTCGTCGCCTTAACCTATTCAAGTGCTTAAAACTACTTAATACTAGAGAAAAACAGTAATTATTAGGGGGCAGGGGAGGGGCTAAAAAGTGCCTCGTCACAATCTCCGCGCTGAGAACCTCTACTCTGGGAGTCCACTATATCTATATATATATCGCATGGGTTGCCAGCTACTGTGACGTCACATTTACGCTGTGTTTATGCGCGGAATGACAACATTGGATATTTGTGAGCCCGAAAATGATGGAAAGGCCCGTGAAACTCTTCGCCAGTTGATCTGTCTCTTTCCCTCCCTACCTTTCTTTCTCTCTTCCTTACTCGCTCAAGCAAGGAAGATAGGCGAATGATAAATGCTAAATAATGATACGTTATGATTAATTCATTTATAATTAATAATTAATTATCATTTGTTAGATGATTATTGAGATTCGCCCGAATAAATTTTCTATAACCATTTTTTTTAAATCATTAAATTTCAATTGATACGAAAATTAAACTAGTTTTTGATGAATAAATAAGTCCAATTATGAAATTTTTTTTTCGCAAATATTTCATACTATTCAACCAATTTGATTTTTTTGGGAAATGTTCGTCTCATTGTACTCGACATAGAGCATTTTATATTATAAAGCATTATTTTATGGAGCAGTTTTGGTAAAAAACAGAAAAATTGAAATATCTTAAAAAAATTGAACTAACCGGTGTATATATTTTGATTGCTCCTTATAGCTGACATCAAGACAAATACGTTGAGAGGTAAAAGAATCATATCGGTTGGATAGTTTTTGAGATATTCCAGAAATTAGATCTAGAAAGGAATGAGAATTTCTCAAAAATGGCTGGATTGATTGGGCTGAAATTTGGCACACAGTAGTCATTAATAACTATCATTTGACGAAATGACAAATTTTTCTGAATTTTTTGAGCCGGTTAATTCTACAATTTTCAAAAACGTGACCAGCAGATGGATATCCGCACATATACACGGGGTGATCAAACTTGTTAATTTTACGTTACAAGCCGTTTTACATCGTTTCGAAGCGAAATTAAAAAATCGAAAAATAGATGGATTGCAATGCTTCCATTCGGAAGCAAAAAGGAGTTACATTGGCCCACTTCTTTTCAAGATATAAAATATATATCTTTTTATAGATATAAAAAATCGAATATCTCCGGAACTACTGGGCTGATTGAGCCCAAATGAAATTAGAACCGTCACTCTCAAAGAATGGAAATGTTTCCAAAATTTCAAGTTGATATGTCCATTTTTGCGGTGGCTGGAGCGCGTACAACGATGTTTTGGAAAAAACAGAAATGCGGAAATATCTTGAAAACTTTGTACCGACGGCTAGATAGATTTTGATTGATCTAGACAGGGGCCATCGAGACGGACATTTTCAAAGAAAAACTAGTTCAATCGGCTGACTAGTTTTCCAAATACTTACAAAAAAACGTTTAAAAAAGAAAAGGCTTTTTCTCGGGAAGTATTGGACTGATCGAGCGGATTCTACGGCCAGAGTTAGTCCAATGTAGGATCTATAATTTGACAAAATAAGGTAGCTAGATGAAAAAGCAGGTAGGGAATTAGTTTGGGGTACCGCGTAGGTACTGGGAAAGGGTTGGTAAAAGACCCGCTAGGGTCATACCATCTGGCACCACCCATTTATCTATATCACCATATACATATATAGTAATTATTTCCTGATTTGAATAGTATAGTATCCAAACTATCATTTTAAGCTCCAATGAAGGTGAAATGAACTAAAATATCCCGCGACAGGTCGATAATGTGAGTATTTCCAACATACGAATTATGGTTAAACTTAAAGTTTCCTACATATCGTCGATGTAACGGTTATTACTATCATGTCCATCTTCAAACTCTGATTTTTAAAAGAATTAAAAAATTTTAAAAATTAAGAAATGAATTGTAGTATAATTAATATCGATGACTAGAGTTTTAACAATACTTACATATATGAGAAAAAACACACGCCCAAACACGTACGGAGACATTTTAAAAACTGCATGTTAGTCATATTGGATTGATGTATATAACATAAAAAAAAGAGAAACTTTTGAAGTAGATCGATTTTAATCGCCATATCTAAAAAAGCCGTTAAATATTTACTTATGAGGAACAAATGATGAAGACTTGAAGATTTCCAAAATCATCGTGAAACTTCGACTTAATACCATTGAAAGAAAGAAAGAAAAAAAAAGTCAGAAATAAAAAATACCAATTATTGTTATCACTATCATGTTCAAACTCGGTCAAAAGGACGTCGAATCAATTTTTTTGAGCCTTCACTTAATTGGCTCCGAAGGTTTTTCATTTCAATTATCGTAGTAAAACTCGTTTTCGATAAAACTCCAAAATAAAAAATAAAATAATTTATGAATTGAATTGTTATTGATGGTGATGGGTTCAATTTAATTTATTCATTAGCTAGGAATCGAATCAAATCGAAAAGGAAATTTGTTACATACACACATACGCACACACGCTCATGCATATGTACAGAATTAAAAAATAGCACCTTTGGACTTCTTAAATCATACTCCATTTATATAATCTGAAAATGAAAAATTTAAATTTGATCGATTACAATACTTCCATTCGGAAGTAAAAAAAAGGATAAAATCTATTGATTCTAGAAACAAGAGTTTTTTAATATCATCTTGGACGCATAATGAGCTTCGAGTCAGGTAGGACGTGCTAGGTGTTTTGTCTGCGGTTTTTTGCGATAATTAGCATAGTTGTGGCCGGATCGAGAGGGGAGCTACGGATTATTCAGCCTAGGAAGGGTCGGGGCACCTGTGGAGATAGTGGGTGCTTGCGGTAGCTGAGCGGCGGTGTGGAACGGAGAGGCCTTCGTGGACCCGGGGTTTTGGAGGTTAGCTTGGAGGGAGAGAGAACGCATGACGAGTGAGAAGGAGCATAGCTCCGAGCGAGGAGATGCCGCGTCCGTAGGGAAAGGGCACTTAGAGAGCGCCTTTTCCCCGGTCACTACGAGCGAGCTAAGCTCTCAAGAAACCTCTCCAAGAGGAAATGCTGTGTCAGGGAAGGTGAAGAGACCAAGGGGGAGGCCTAAACAAATTGCAGCTGATCCTGTAGGTCGCAGAATCGATGATTACTTGCTGAGGAGTAGAGACGCAGACGCTTTTGCTACGTCTGATAAACTCATTCACTCGCCACCGAAGGGCAACAGTAGGGTTAGCACCCGGAGCAGACCTGGGAAGAGCATGGAGGACCCTTCTGGCACATGTGGGGCACTCGAGGGTGATCCATGGAAGCCTCCCAGGACCAGGAGCCTGGAGAACCTGCCCACGCAACAGAAAACAGGGAACACGGAGCTGCCAGAACCCCCGGCGAAGTACCCCGTCACGGGGAGGGCCTTAGACTCAGGAGAGGATCAGGTGGTACTAGGGGCCCCCGGTCGGAAAGGGAGGATTGAGACGAGCGAAGCAGAAGTAAACTCCCCCCCTGTGGACCCCATCAAGGAGGGCATGGGAACGGGCTCCGCTGCCCTTGTCTTGGAGTCCTTGATGCTAAGACATGAAGCCAGACTGGGGGAGGCCCTTGCGCAAGGGGATACGGCCAATAGGACTCTTGGGACGGGAGAGCCTGACGTCACTGGGCAATCCTTGGTGGAACTGCTATCAGAGGTCCGGAGAGAAATGAGAGAAATCAGGTCCTCCGTGGACGACCTGAGGAATTGGGTGGGCGAGGGCTTCGATTCCATCAGAAGGGACCTCGACATGGCCTACATTAGAGAGCACAGGCGGAAAGGGCACGTCGCCGGGGAGAGGGAACAGCGTGAGTCGGAAGGAGAAAGAGAACCTGGTGGGTACGCCCCTCTGAACGCGGAGGTCGAAACAACTGGGGGATCCGAGGACCCTAGCCCGGAACCCGAGAGTGGGGAATACGGCGGCCCGCTGCCGGAGCGGAACCCTGAGGAATCTGCTCCTCGAGTCAGGAGAGACTTCCCCAGCCGGGGGGTAGACAGGGTATTTAAGGTAGATAAGGAGGTCAACCGGGCCAGAGAGATTCAAGGAGAGGGGAAGCCGGGGCGAAGAAGCCGAAATGCCAGGGGTAGCGCAGGACAGTCAGGAGACCCACTGGAGGGCCTTTGCCACAGACAGGGAGCCCCGCTGCCCTGGTCCTCAGGGGAACTGCATTTCGAAAGAAAGGTGAGAAGGAACAGGATAAGAAACGTGGTGGTCAGTGGGCTGATTGCCCCCCCTGGGGCTGCCGCAGCGAGGTTCGTGGCCCTGGTGGGGAGGTTCACCAGAACCCCCATATCGGTAATTGAGAAAGGGACTCTTCTGAACGGGAAACTCCTCCTCACGCTGGAATACCACTCGCAGAAAAGAGTTCTCTTGAGGGGAGCCATGCGGCGAGCACTCAGAAGGTTCGGGATAGAGCTGGAGGATGACCTGACACAGAGACAGCTGGAAGTAGGGGACTACCTGGAGGCACTGGCCCTTAGGGCCAGGGAACTGGGGAAATCTGAGGAGGTCAGGCTTTTTTAACAGACAATCCTAGTTGCTGGGAGGAAATTCAGATGGAACGAGGAAAGAGCAGAACTGGAGGAAGCAGCAGGGCCACCACAACTCGGGAGTGAGAACTGCAACAAGGGGGTCAAGCCCAGTCGCAGAGCAGAGGGGATCCCGGGCGTAAGTAAGAATAACAGGTGACTAGGGGAAGGCCGGGGGGAAAATGACTTCATCAGGGCTTGTTGCTGGAATGTGGCGGGGCTTAAGGGGAGGAAAATCCGTAGGGTGTGGAAAAACATCAACATGTTCGATATAATCATCCTACTGGAAACGCACGTAACACTCCCCAAGCAGGAAGGCCTGATGAAGAACCTGGGTGGGTTGTCGAGGGAGTTCAAGTGGACCCATCAGTGTGCCACCAAAGAAAAAAAGAAGGGTAGGGGCAAAGGTGGTATTCTCGTCGGAGTGAGGATCTCACTGGGAGAGGACATTGGAATTAGGACTTGGAATAACGGGGCGGTGATTTCCGGGGTCAACTTGTACGGGAAGGGTAAGAAATGCAGGATTATTGCGGGCTACAACAATATAGGTATAAGAAAAATTCTCGAAGAAATAGGGCAAGAAGTGGAGCGAGGTAGGGAACTAAAGCAGGCCATTATCGTTATGGGGGACCTGAACGCCAGGGTGGGTGAAATGCAGGCTGGAGATGGTGAGGAAGACCACCAAAGGAGATCCAGGGACAAAAAGGCCTTGAGGGAAGGGAGGGAGCTAATCCGTTTCTGCGACACAGAGGGCCTGCTGGTGGCCAATGGGGCAATAAAGGGTGATTGGGAAGGGCAATTCACTTTTGTGGGAAACAGATCGGATGTGGAGGGCTCGGTTATTGACCTGGTCCTACATGAAGGGGACCCCTCAGTCTTGAATGACCTGAAGGTCTGGCCCTCGATCGACTCGGACCACTTGGGGGTTGCAGTTTCCATCAAAGGCCTACGAGGGGAACCGGGATTGCGGGAGGGGAAGGCGCCAGGTTCGAGAGGCCCGACAGAAATCGGTGTGAGGGAACCGAGGTTAATATGGGACCACTCGGCACTGGAGACTTACAAAGAATCTCTGAGAAAAAAAGAAATCCCCCCATGGGGAGTAGAGGACCTGAATGCTAGGTGGGAGAGGGTTAAGGCGGCGATACTCGAGGCGGCGATACTCGAGGCGGCAGAAGAGTCGGGAATGATCAAAAGAGGGGGATGGAGGCGTAAAAACGACGAAGATTCGTGGCTAGGGGATGAATGTAAAATTCAGAAGAATATCGCACTCACCCAGTGCGTTCAGGGAAAGCCAGGGGGGATTCCGGAGAAGGAGGGGAGCAAGAGAGCAGATCTTTGTCTTGAATTCGTTGGTGGGCAATAGAATCAAAAGAAAGGGGGGTAAGCTCTACGTCGCGTATATCGACTTGAAAGCGGCTTTTGACACGGTGGATAGGGATTTACTGCTGGAGAAATTATGGAAGACTGGGGTGCGGGCGCGTTTCTACAACATGGTCAGGGCATTTTACGCCGCCCCCTGCAACGAGGTCATCACGGGTTCTGGACTCTCAGATAAATTCCCTTCGGGAAGAGGGGTGCGTCAGGGCTGCCCTTTAAGCCCCATTCTCTTTAATATGTTCATAGGCGACATCGATGCGAAGTGGGAAAAGAAAAGAATAGGGGGTTCAGTCATAGGGAAACAGAAGGTTTTCTGCCTGAAATATGCTGACGACATAGCCGTGATAGCAGAATCCGCGGGAGAGCTGCAGAATATGCTCAATACAGCTGCACGCTACTTTAGGGCTAACAAACTCGAGATCAACGTCTCCAAGACAAAGATCATGGTCTTCAGAGCCGGAGGGAGAATGAAGAGAGGGGAACAGTGGAGTATTAATGGCAAGGGAGTTGAGGTGGTCAATTGCTTTAAATACCTAGGATACTGGTTCTCCTCCGGGAACTCCCCCAGTGGGCACATCAGTAAAATGGCGGGGAAGGGCACTAGGGCAGTCAATGCTGCATGGGGGGTAGCCCCCAGAACCAACCTCAGCTCGCTGAACAGCAGGCTGTACGTAACCAACACGTTGGGCAAAGCAGGAGCCATGTACGGCACTGAGATATGGGGTCTTGCAAAAAGGCCTCCGATGAAGAGGGTCCAGGGGAGAGTCACCAAAATGTCGATGGGAATTTCAAAGCTAACCCTGGACTATTTGTGGAGGGCTGAAAGTGGGAGGGAGGAGCTAATTTTCGAAACAAGAAGAAGAGCCCTCCATTTCTTGGGTGCCGTAAGCAGGCTGGACGAGGGGCGGCTAGTAAAAGCCTGCCTTAATGAAGAGTTCAGGGCCCTGGGGAACTCGAACCCCTCGGCGTGGGGGCGTGAACTGCGGGAAGCTCTTGCCGATTGGGGGGGGGGGGGGGGGGCTGGACATCTTGGGGACCCTGAAGAATCAGGATCTTGAGGGTAAGGAATTCAGGGATCGGGTAGGTGAACTCCTCGGGGCCGGGAGGGCAAAAACAGAACATCTGGACGCCTTTAAAATCCGCCGGTCCAGGTTCAATCCGAGCTACAAACTCCTCAAAAAACCCGATAAAAACCACTGCTACTGGAACTCGAAAGAGGTCTCCTGGGGGGACAAGGTGATGTGGGCACGTCTGAGGTGCGGGAATGTCGGAAAAGCCGGGAACAAGGGCTACAGCGACGTAAAATGTAGACTCTGTGGTAAGGAAGCAGAGGACCTGGAGCACATCTTGTCGTGTGACGAAATCAAGGGGGGCACTCTGAAGGAGCTATGGGACGATTGGAGGTTGTTGGGAATAATGGAGCCGATCGTGGAGGTTCTGGGGGTCCCCCTATCACCGAGCTCTGTAAGTTCTTTAGATCCTGGGAAAAATTGGCCTAGAAACTGGAAGAAAGGGGCGAAGGAGAGGACGGAGAGTAGTGGATCGTCGTTTGCCTGATGCCGCCACTGCATAGTGCAGCCTTGCAGGCTGGGGGAAGAAACCTGGAGTCGCCGGAAGATTAGCACCGCAGCCTTGGAGTACTCCCCGTCAACCGTGTTGATAACGCAGCTCACGACAGCGCGTGTCCCCGGTTTTATAGTAAAAATTTCTTTCTTTTGATCCCTGGGGTCTTAGGTAACTGTAAATCCCTGGACCTTCTGCCAGAGAAAGGCCATGGACAGGGACACAGTGCAATTAGTTTATCTTTAATATCCTTAATATTTTTTCCCTTCAGGTTATACTCTGTTCTTTTCTTTTGTTTGCTAAGTATAATTTAAGGAAGCCTGTGTAAAACTAAAAAACTATCTCGGGATTCTGTACTTGTGGGATGGGAACAAAATGTAGAGGCCCGAAAGGGTGTACATTGGAACAAATAAAAAAATAATATCATCTTGGCAGGATCATAAAAGTGTGGTTGGTTTTCATTAAATATCTTCTAAAATCAATGCTATACTGTTTCTTAATTTTCGAAAATTGGAGTTTTTCAAGGGCGTAAGAGGGGTAGGGTATTAATAGGACATATGAACGTGAGAATCATATATATCATGTCCTAAAAAGGGGAGATTTTATTAAATATTTTTTTTTTCTACGAGAAGAGGATTTTTAAACATGATGAAATCTAGATATAAGATACGATGATAAAAGGGTGTATTTAAATGACACTTGCGTATTAAATGTGTGTCGTACAAAAATAATACCGATGAGTTTTCCAAAAATTTCTGCCAAATTAATAGAGATAAGAAATTTCGGTTTCCATTGAAAACTCCAAAAAAACGTTTGAAAACTTTTGATAGGGGAGACCGGAGCACGATGGGATATCCCAAAAATATTCAAAACTTAAAAAAACCGTTTTTTTTCATATGTTATAAGAGCACAGTAGCTGAAATAAGTCATTCTGCACTTCTTGAAACGTTCATAACGCTGAAGAGCTCGAAAATTAAAAAATT
>NW_011887815.1:639995-642919 GCF_000806365.1 Fopius arisanus | reverse complement strand
GTAGACAAACTTGACAAATCTTTGAAAGAATATATTCAGAGGATTAATCAATTAATTTGTTCATTTAAAAAAAAAAGTATGTAACGTTTGTTGGCAGCTTTTTTTAGGATATAGCTAAGCTATGCATACCAAAGTATACTCAATAGATAATATATAATTTATAATATATATAATCACCCTTTCTTTCTTGCTTCTCTTTCTTAATAATCTTAAATTTCTTTTATAATCTTTTTTAAAATTTTTGCATATTATTTGATGTTAGGAATTTTTTTTTATATCAATAGTTAACACCCCATATATGTAGGATGAGGCGCGCATAGCGCGCCATATATGCGAGTAGAAAGAGATTTGGGCATGATGAATGTCTCTTAGGTACCCTGTTGTGCCCCGGCCACCCCTATGTTTGTTAAAATTTTCAGATTATTTTGCAAATGTTCCTTCTTCTTAAAAATTGCCTGTTTTCTCAGTATTGTGTAGTTTTTTTTGTGAATAAAACGACAATTCAATAAAATCTCCTCATATATAGGACCTTCTCCTTCCTATTTTTTAATATATAATACATATATGAGCTCCAACTAAAAATGTCTTTTTGATAATCTGCCCCACACACTAGATTCCTTCATGCAAAACACTCAGACCATTGGTTAAACTACCATTCAATAAAATATCCCGGTATATGAAACGCCCCCCCCCCCCCCCCCCCCCCGTTCCTCACGCCGTTCTCTGCCCCGTCTAATTCCCTCAAGTAAAAAATATGCATATGTAATTAATTATACGCGGCGTCCGACATTTTGAGCCGAAATATGTCTCAGATATACGTTAAATATATGCCGAATATTTGTGAGTAATATATACGTATATATATGTATATGCTTACTATTATATTATATAGTATATAGTATATTCCGCATAATTGACATATATTTCGCATATATATCATTTTTCGAACGGGATCCCCCCATACAAAATACTCTCTTCGCATTCATAAAATCATCATTCAAATCCTACCCACGTATGTAAAACCTACCCCTCCCCCCTATTCCTTTTTTAAATATATATATCTATATATAAATATATATGCCATATAATGTATATATAATATTGTGTACAATTATAGAGGCGCGTTTCACTACCTACGGTAACCCTTTGCTTACTATCTCACTCATCTACCGTCCGTCATTTTTCTTCTCTGTTGCGATTCTTTCTAATCATGAATGTAAGGTTTTCTTAGGGGGGATGAATTTGTAAATGTTTTTGAAAATTACTGATAACTATTACCAAATTTCCACATTAATTCAGTATGCTTGCTAATTTTCAGGTGTCTAAACCTGCAAAAAAATTTCCAAGCTTTAAAAGTAAGTTATTTAAAATCTATAATTAACATAGACCTTTATTTTAAAATCAAAATTTATTCAATTTTACAATAGTATATGTAGATGAAAAGTACTTCGTAACATTCCTCACAAAATCATAAAACATCGCTTGAGTTGAGCAAAAAGTTTGTATAAACATTTTCCGAGAGAATAACGAAATGTTCACGCCTCAGAACTTTTTGAAAGATCAAAAAAAAAAGTTTTCCGGAAATTTTCACCACATTTTGAAAATTGTGGAACAAGGCCGTAAAAACTGTTTATTAAGAAGTATCAAAGGTTCACATTTTAGATGATATTGGACCACCGGAATGGAATTTTCAAAAACCTTTTTTTATTCTATAAAAAAATGAATAAAAAAACGGTCACTCAAAGTTGTGGTTCAAAAAATGGTTCAAAATCCCCTGAAACATGAAAATTCATCAGCCCCTGACAAACTGTTTATACGCCCTTGTTGCACAAAGTTAAAGTTGATTTCTTTTTGCTCAACCCAAGCGATATTAAAAAAAAAATTGTACAATTTTATTTTTTTTGGGGGGGGGGGATAATACATGAATGTCGTGATATCCGGGGGTGGTGGAGAGGAATCTCCTATATATAGTAATATTATTAAATGGTGGTATAGAGAGAGAGAGAGAGAGAGAGAGAGAGAGAGAGAGAGAGAGAGAGAGAGAATTACTAATGGTAGTACGCAAATAGATTTTTTTATAAGAAAAAAAAAGCTATAGAAAGTTCTGAATTGTATGAAAATTGGATAATAGTTCTTTATGAGACAAGACTTCAATGAAATCGATCAGATGTCAAGTATATCTCCATGGTAGTTATTAAATTTAGTATCACCTTTCTTACAAAATAATCATTAGCGGACCCTCTCCGATTAGGAATCATGTTCTCCTAGCTTTGTTCCCTTCTTCATTATGAGTATGATGTGTATCCCTTTTTTTAGCACAAAAACGATTTTTCTACGCACATATCAACTTATAACGTTTTTATTCAGAGCTTTCACCTCATTTCGTCATTTTTAGAAAAATAATTATTGCAATTATAGCTGTTGTAATTATTCCATTTTTTGAGAAAGAAAAAAAATGAGTAATCTAAAACGCAAATTCAATTATTTTTTACTGATTAATGATAAAAAAAAGTACTGTTTCGAATTTATGCGAATTACAGATACATAAATATGTTTCAAGATTCATTCCATTGAACAATGTGGCAATTTTTATGTTCGGTTTGTTAGGCAAGTACCTGACAAATATTGGAAAATAACAAAAATAATTTTCTATCTTTATTATTATTTCTTCTACATAATAACCCATATAATTTTTCCCCATAATTATGCTCATTTAGATAATGATGTATAGTCATATTCATCAGATAATTGTATCTATAGAACCATTCAATGATATATTGGTGTGTTAATTCAGAACATGTATGGATTATCCGTTTTTCCATTAGAATTGTTGGTGCAGTTCGAGAGAATTGAATATTGTACGAAGTCATACGTAGGATGTTAAAAGGGTGTATTTAAATGACACTTGCGTATTAAATGTGTGT
>NW_011887815.1:589623-639959 GCF_000806365.1 Fopius arisanus | reverse complement strand
GTAAGCCATGGCGGTAATTTCCTCTATACCGACGCTGTTTGACCAACCGTACTGGTCGTGTAGAGAGCCATTCTTTGTAGGCTTGTGTCGTGTAGACTTGTGTCGTGTAGGGTCGTGCAACCAAGTTTATCCCCACGGTGTAGACTTGCGAGCGGTGTAGTGTGCTGTGATAGTATGAACGACGCTCCCTCTTTTTAGATGGAGCTTCGAAGTCGCCCGCAAACTGTGGGGGAGTAAAAGTCACCAAAATTTTCCCACGACGAGAAGGCCGGGCCTTAACTCCTGAATTATGGAACCTTAATTATAATGACCACCAAATTATTCTCTATCGATTCCAATTATTTTTGATTTTTTTAAGAATAACTTCTGCTCATCATTATTGACAAAAAAGAAAAATCGATTAAACGAAAACTAATTACTACTAAATTCTGATAATGTTCTTCTAAATTCCGCCAAATTACCACCTACATATTTATGAAGAAAAAAGTGTGAAAAGTTAATAAAAAAAATAATTTCTTCCAAATGCACAGTGCTCCGGGGCCCGCGATTAAACGGCTACGGTCAATTCGGTTATCGAGGTCGGTAATAGAACCCTACCGCTATCTCTCGGCATTTTCCGAACGCTGTTTTCATGCTTACTTCTGCCCATTATATATTTTCTATAATTTATCCCAAAATAATCAAGCAAACATCGCCAAATGCATCAAATAATCCACCTTATTCATCCCACATGATTTTTTGTTTTCATCGATTTCTACCTGTTTTTCATCCAAAAATTGCATCCACGCAACATCCACGCAACATACACACTACATCCACGCTATAGCATGGATGATAGTTTGATAGGGTTAGAATGCGCACTTTCGGCGCATGTAGGCAGAAAAGGCTATTTTTCAAAATAATGATAATTACCTATTACATCAATTTTTTTTAATACCATTTATAATTTGATTGACAACCAGTAATTAGTCCACCTATCATCGATCTTGTCATTTAAGACGTAATCATAGATGAATCACTGAGATGATTCTCTCATTTTCGATACAGGCTAGAATTGACTTATAATCATTATTTTAAAATGAAATTGAGTTATTTCATCTCAAATTATTATCGAAGTCCGTGAAAGGCGCCACAAATTTTAATGACCGACGAACAATCAATGGAGTAACACATGATAGTTATGTAAGCACATACTGAGTTTTGAGCATAATCATAGACGATGATGAATTGAAGAATGCCCTCCATGAAGCCGAAGTTTGGTTGATACCTAGACAGTTATGATGATTATTCGTTCGTATTTCAGTGACTATAGACCAATTCATCCCTAACGATGATGGAATGAATTAAAACATACGTTATCGCAAGATTTTTCGAAAGCAAAGTCACCACCACAAGCCCACAGAATAGCTTATATTGAAATAAATGAATTGTTTACACCGGAAAGGTAGAGTCTTTTTGATTTCTTAGCAATGATCCAGATTACCGAAACAGATGATGGAGAGAGATTGGTACAGAACAGTATCGGAAATTGAATCATCAACAGAAATATACTGTTGACACCATCTTAGAGGTATTGAACAATGAGAATGATCCCGAGGAACGATATTTTTTCATTGATGGATCATGGAGTCAGGTAAAACTTTCGTTCTTACGACCCTATATCGTTGGCTACGGAGTAAAAACAACTCTACTCTCTTATAGAAAAACGATTCATAGGGCAGTTAAACATCCAATTGCAATTTACACGGATTCATCACCAACTATTAAGCCCCAGTCGACTGAAGCAGAGTATCGAAGGAGCATCAAAATGTTCATCTAGGATGAAGCACCGATGCCATCTCCACATGCTCGGAAAATGATCGATCGCATACTTCGTGATATATTAGACAGTGATAAACCGTTTGGAGGAGAGATTATTCTATTAGATGGAGGTTGTCATCAGTGAAAAACAATGCAACCCGTAGTGAATTGGTTAATTTACCAATCAAATTTAGTCAGCTGGCGCCCATTTTTTCCACGTGCACTCTGAAAGAGTCCATTTCCCCAATTTCTACTATCTCTTTGGGATGGAACATCAAATATGCCTGACTGTGAGATATACCTAGCAGATGAGTGTATCGCACCTCCCGATGCAGATATCGCAGAAAATTTATTTGGTGAGGTGTTTAAGATCGAAGAATTGGACAAATTATCGAAATGGGCAATTTTATCACCAAGAAAAGATGATGTTGATGATAGAGAAAATTGAAAGAAAATTGAAATGTAGTGCGTGTCGATACTGTAAACAATTATATTAAGGGAGACATGAATGAGGCAATGGTGTCAGAATATCTGGAGACATTAACGCTCTCATGTTTGCCACCTCGCGAATTACGATTGAGGGTGTTGTACTGCCGTGATGCTAATTAGAAACCTTTCTAGAAATTCAGGATTATGTAACGGAATGTAATTACTCAGTTCAGAATTGATGAATCATTCACTAAAAAGCTCAATCTTGACTAGAGATCAAACGGGAGAAATTGTTTTCATTAATCCTATCACTTTGTATAGTGAAGATACACAATGAAGGATATATCATTGCAATCCTCTTAAAGCTATTCAATTAAAAATATTTTTAAGTAAGTCACTATTTACTAATTAAATAACTATTTGATTAATTTAGTTTTTTGATACATTCGCAGCAGTTAACTGTTTCTTAACAACGATATAGTAGAAGCAAATGAATATACTCTTACTAATAGAGTTATATAAAATTGAAGCCGAAAATTGAATTATTTCATTCTACTATATTAATTTTTTGTGACTATTGAGAAGGCAAAATAATCTTTCTAATCTGATTATACAAAAAAAAATAATAATTAGTTGGGGTTACCAATATCAGAGTCATCAGGCGTATTTTAACGAATACTTATTTCAAATTGAATTGCTTGTAAACGAGTCAAGTAACAAGTCATTTATTCAATTCAATATTTAGCACTCACAATTACATATATATTACTATTAACTAATTTCATTTGTTAGTTTCAAAACATTTTTTTTTATTTCTTAAATGTTTTTCTCCGCGTACACCCTCGCTGCAGCTATGATGCTAAGGTAAATAACAAAGAGCTCACCTTGCGTCACCAGATAAAATCATATTTTAATTAAAATTATTAATGGTGGACCTATATTAGTTAGATATTTACCCCAGCTCGTCTTATACATCCACCATAAGATATGGTAAATGACTAAATTCCGCCTTACGAAAACTGGAAAAATTGAAATTTCCATTCGAATTAAAATGTTGGACGGATTAGAGCAATAGCAAGGAGGTCTGTAGTGACTCAGTATTATGATTAATAAAGTCGGGTACTCTCGGAGAGCGGGTAGCGGTCTGGGAGGGAATTATCCCTCACTAAATGGTGATATGTGACAGACAGCATCACATCGTTATAAAGCCTGGCGGTTACCAAACGGGGGAAGTAGGAGAGGGGTTGACCAATATTACCAGGTACCAATTGATTTTAGGTGTTCGGCCTCATTACCATAAAAACACACTTATGACGCTCATATCGCTTCTAAGTAGAGACATATAAAACTCAATTTTAAACAAAGTCAAAGTTACTTATGCATCATATAATGTTATGGAAAAATCATTGCTTCTATTAAATCAACTTCTCATTGACAAAATGAACTGATGGACAATCAATCACATAACGAAACTCACGGAAATATGACAAAATTTTGTGAGTCGAAAAAAATCATCACGTTGTATTTATATAGAGGATTTTAATTTATTTGTTTATTTATTTTTATTCATCAATGACCAATATTATTTGACCAATTTATTGTTTCTTGGTTACTTTTTGAGAATGATCTTTCTCAAATGGTTGACATAATAATGGTGAATGACGATGGAGTCAAAAGGTCTTCATGTGACTTATAGAAAAATTATTTATAATTTTTTTTTAATGGTATTTTCATATGCATCTAAACATGTATATAATGAAAAGAAACAACAAAATAGGAATTAAAGCGGGAACCCGCTGGAATTCACGATTACTAATTAGCCGCATAAGGAGCACTGTTGAGCGCGCGAACAAGAAACGCGATAGTGATACTAGTTATTGAATCTTTCTCTGCGTGTGTCAAAAATTTCCTGGTAATTTTCGGCGTTGAGTTCTCAAAAAGATGTTCACGAGAGTTCTCATAGCCGCCTTGAGGCGGCGCTGAGATGCGCGTACGCGCGTATTACACTTTTCGTCTGTCGTGAAAAATCAATGACCTCATCGCCCCTCAGGTTTCGCTCTCCCAAATGTTCGAATATTCTCAAAACCATTAATCAATGAACCTTTTAAATAATGAAAAAATCGAGAATCATGGGAAATAATAATAGAAAATTGTCGCAACCATTTTGAGGGGTAAATGAGAAGGATAGTAGGAATACAATAATAAAGTTGACAGCGCATACGTCTCGACTAGTGGGACGAGTGTAACACAGCCGCAATAGCGGTATGTGAAAACCAGCCAGGCAACTTCCAGCGCTCGACTCGAATGCGAACAGCCGAGACTCGACCGAACCGTAGAGATCAGTTCATGTCGCCGCTTGGTGCAGGACGGGTTGTTGTCGTTAAACTTTTTCTATCTCGTGTATTTAAACAATGGTTGCGTCTAAGGCTTAACGTTAAAATTACCACTGTTTCATAAAAATCATAAACCTATGCATATATTGTTAGAGGCTATATATGTATATGCATGTATGTATACGTACGATGCATAAGCACATTATAAACTTTTAGTTCGATAATATGAACATAAACAAAAGATGAATCGTGAATTATAAGGTGAAAAAATAAATATAAAGTTTTGTGATTTTCTGTGAAAATTTTGAGTTTTGAATTGCGAGCAGTGGTGTATGCGACTTCGACGAGAATTCTCTGCCATTTGTTTTTTTGTTTTTTTTTTATTTGAGATGCCTGTACTATACCGGTCGCCGTCAGTGAGGTACACGCGGGGATAAAATGGCGCTTGGCCTCATCCTACGCGCATCTCTATCGACCGTGACAAATTATTCAGTGGAGTAAAGCAATCCGTGGAGTTTTTAGGAGAATTTTGGGGAAATTTTTGTTGTGGCGAATATGAGAAGAGCATTGTGAGGAAGATAAATCAAAGATTTCGCCGTAGTGAAAATTGAGGAGGTAGAAAGGCTGCAATAAATGAATTGTTGAATTTTGGATGTTTTGGAGTATCCTTTGGTGAATCACCGATTTGTTCATGATCTACTAATCTCAGGTAGGTAGAATTATTTGATGTGAATGGAGTGCAATGGTGGCATGGAGTTTTTTTTCTTAATTTGTGCAGAATCTGAGCGAAAGTACGATTTAGCCCGAAAGCAAAAGAGGGGGTTTCTGAAATCAGGTGATATTTTCTGGTTACCGACATTTTTTAAGAATTCTAGAGGTCTAGAAATAGTTATGTACGATAGAATTTCTACAGGGGGAAGAAACGAAATTTCTTCTCTTCTCCAGTTTTAGCCCGTCTCAATCTAGTGATCACAAATTTTTCCAATTTTCGTCGGTGCTGAACTGTCTATTTTATCTTACTTTTTCAGCGAGTGGTGGATAGCGTTGCCTTTGTTCAATCTTTATGAAGCACTAGTTATAGCGAACTTGACAATGATGTTCGCAAAATTTGAATCAAAAACTGGAATGAACACTTTCGAAGGGGATAGTAAATCTTGTGGTTTCAGCAAGTTTCAATCATCTAACCATCAATTTACAGACCGTTTTCTGAGGAAAAAAATTGAAAAAACAGTAATCCGTCATTTTTACCAAACGTTACATTGTTATTCCGTCAATTTTCTATAAAATTTCAAAAACACTCTTCTTGCATACTTGCTACGGTTCACACATGTTATTTGTATTGATTTTTTTCGTTGAAGATGGTCCACATACATAAATAGCCAAAATCTAATTGTTGAAATTTTTTTACAAATTATTGATGGAATGTGGATGCCAAAGATTGTGATTGCTACAAAATGTGTAAAATTCATGATTTTAACTGGCAAACTTCCCCTTTGAAATAACTATTTTTCACTTTGAGTTTGTAAACTTTCAAATTAACACTTTCTGAAGGTTTAACTTCCGAATTTCAAGTCCTGTCTTTCGGAATTTCACGGTTAATGTGTGTATTTTGGAACATAACTGGAGATGTCAGGTCGCGAAAAATAATTTCATGTCACTCGGCCGGCCCTATCCTAGTACTTTTATTGCTCTAAGGAAGTAAGGCCGCGTATCGGTTTTCTTTTTTACTTATCTCCCTTGGGCAATAAAAATACTCGGTTAGTCGGGCCTTGTCATATAAAGTAGCATATGCCACACGGTCTGAGAAGTATTTTAGCAACGGCGCAGATTTTGACCAAATACGTTGCCAAAATAGTTTTCAACTCCTCTACTTATACTTTTTTACTTGTTTTGTACTATTTTCTTTTTATTTGTACTGTTACTACTTTTTTGTGTAGATATTCGAGGTACTTGAAATTATTCGACCATAGAAGAGTACGGTATATAACAGATGTTTATAAATTTGAATCGACTTTTGATTGCGTTCTGATAAAATTTCAAATAAAAATCAATAATTTTTTTAGAGGAATATATTGGGATTCTACGAAAATCGTTTACGTCTGTAAACTATAAATATGTTCAAAAACATAGTTACGCTGGGAAAAAAAAACTTTTTGAGAAGTGCATTGTTATTTGTGTGAAAAACTCGAGCAATAAATCTGCAAGAGAACAATGTCTTGCACTAAGAGAGAAAATTTGAGCAATGAATTCTCCACCGAACGGCGACTCCTCGAAAACTTGTAGGCAGGTGAACAGGTAGGTTGGTTTAAGGAATTACATTGTTATCATGAATACATTATCTGATAATTTGGAACTGGTGTATAATTTCTTGACAGACGTCTTTCTGTTCTTAGAGTATGATTTCAGTTTATTGTGAATTTTCGAATCATCGAGCTTCTTGATACAAATAGAGACGCCCTTTACCGCATACTTCTCGTCTTTCAGGCGAACACAAAATCCCCTGAAAAAAATTCTATTCTCTTAGTACAAGATATCGTTGTGTTGCGAATTCTTGAGAATGTGTTCTTTAATACAATTGAAAACGCACTTCTTGCTAAACTTATGGCAGAAAAATAGATAGGTCTGTGTTTACAATCTTCGAAAGTACGATTAATTGCGGAGAATCTTATGCATACTTTTCACTTCTTTACTCCCATTGCGCGAACGAGTTTACGTGAGTCACAAAAAGCTTCGAAAGAGGGATGGGTAGGTAGTAGTGGATTGTTATCGGTTTCAGTAGAAAGTCGTAGCGGTGTCAGGTACCGCTGTATAGGGCGACCAATTTTATGACTACCCTGACAGAAACATACAATATGTTACTTTTCAGGTATACCGATACCTGCAGCCATTTGTCCCCTATATTCGTTACGCTTGCCTGTTTTCGGCTTTTTAGACATGCAGGGAAGGGTAACAAAGAAAACAGGAAAAAGGGAAAAACGCATTTATCGCAGTTTACTATACATTTGTTAGAGAATTAAAATGTTCTAATTGGAGCAGTGAGTATACCAAAAGCAAGTATGTAAAAATCTAGCGATTTCGTTAGAAAATCTTTAGTTGCAATACCCCAGAATCTTCAAAATTATCAAATATTTGCCGATTGCTTAAACCCGGTTGCACAATAACGAGGAAGAGAACCTTTTTAGCAAAATCTCGAGTGCGCATTTTTCAATGAATTTTTCCCGATCGCTGTCGTGTAGAAAAGCGTGAAGGAAATATCCGGTTAATTTTGAAGGTTGAGTGGTATTAGGTGGTTTTTTTTTCTCATTAAGATTTTTCTCCTGGCACCTTCTACGAATAACTTGCCTATTTGGATCAACACAATCTATCATCTTCTGTCCGTGAATTTTTGACAAATTTATCAAAAACAACTGATAATTTACAGAGAAATATTTGCTTCAATAAAGAAACACCAACGTGAAGGTGTCGTGTAACCACGAATACTGCACGACGATTTGCCAAAATCGGGATAAGAAAAATAACCTATTTTGTTTTCAGCGGACATATCTCAACAAATAAAGCGGCATTAAAAAATTTAATTGTAATGAGTTTTTGTATGAAATCGGTTTTACTCAACATCTCTACTGAAAAAAAATCACAGAATCATTACAAAATGTTTTAATGAAATGAGCGGGAAATTCATACCATTTTCGATGTTTGGTCGTATATAATTTTCTAGTAATTTCCATTATTACGTATGAAATAGTATATTGCTCACCTAGGGAGGAAAAGTAGACAAGTCCTTCCCACGTGCAAAACTACCACCCGAGCCGAAGGCGAGGGTGGTATGCACGTGGGAAATGCTTGTCTGATTATCCTCCCGAGGGTTGCATACGATTTTTCTGTCGATACGCGGCGAAAGTGACGTTTCTAACCGAACGAAGTGAGGTTAGAATGCTCACTTTCGGCACATGTAGGCAGAAAAAATATATTAATCATAATATAATCACTTAATCGATTTAATGCAAAGTAGTAGATTCTACAAAACCATTCTCTGGTCAAACTCATTTATAAAGACCATTTCCGTATGCTTGGTTAAAGCGCCATATTTAATGAATCATAATGCCGCCCTCATTAGATATTATATATGATTTCCTTGGGTTTCGTCCATGGTAAACCAGGCCCTCGTATCTATCGTGACTAATGAAACATCTGAAAGAAAAATAAAAAGAAATTACATTTTCGAAAAGAGAATGACATAAACAATCGAAACAAATTACCTGCAGTTAACGATATATCTAATTTTAAAGTTCATTTTTAGTTACTTCGTTCTTCCTATGATGGAGTAACTGTGCCTTTCTTTCCGATTTTTGAGATCCCTTATGTTTACTTCATTTTTTTGTACATGCAATCATATTCCCTTTTCTCTAGGTTTCTTGCTGTAAAATAATTTATACGGGGAAAAAATAAATCGATTATATTCGGAACACCTAGTCGTAAAACGAAAAAATGTAAAAAGCAAAATAGTATATTATGCAACACGCGTTTCATACAAAATTTTATGTCATCGCGCCCGGAATCCGCGATTTAATCGAGCGAAGCGAGGTTAGAATCGCGCCATTACGGTCACCGATGGCATAAATAAATTTTCCGTCATAACCACATAGAAAGTTCGACTTCACTCCCCAAATGACGGGACAAAAATGGCTTATTCCATCCCTCAGATTTGTGTTGCTTTTAAGGAGCCTCGGAATGACATAACTCACATTCCTCTCGTTATTTATGAAGAAAAATCGAACTTTTCCGAGTAGTTATGACGGAACAAACAATGTGCAGGAAAGGAAACAGGACATTCAAACCCCTCTCTGTACCATAATAACACATACGTGGACTAGAATGCCGTGTTTTTCTCCTTTGGTTGACAATATACTATTATATCACTCGGCCTGCCTTAACCTCGTACTTTTATTCCCCTAGGGAGGTAAGTGGCTGCTTATTCCCTTTCTTTTTACAACTTATACGTCCCTACTAATTCGACCAATGAGAAATGAGTATTATTCGGAATATGGCCAATGAGAAATGGGGGTATGTTAAGTCTTACGCATCAAGTTAGCTGACATCTTACTTTTGACAACTCAATTTATGTGTATCACCTTTTAATAGAAGGACTCAATCTCTCCTGTAGCGAAAAAAAAAGTGATTGAAGAGCCAAATTCGGACAATTTTCATTGTTAGTTTTTTCGAACTTTAAGGGGAGTTCAAACTGAGAGGGGACGTGATGAGTTCTGCCGATATAGAAAATTATGATTACATGTCTGGCAGGTGTAAACGTCGACAGCTCCTATTTCAAAATAAATAAGTTCGGGAGTTCCGGACTAATTAGAAACTCATGACAATTATTTGTCGCTTATTTCAAAAAGACTTTCTGTTCATGATTCATACCGAGTTCAGATGACGAAACTACAGCTCTCACTTCCTTAATAATCGAAAATCATTAAAATAAAGAATACACCTTAAAAAAAAGATTTAATTCACAGCAGAAGGCATGAGATCTATAATTTAAGAAAGAGGTTAGAAACATTTTATGTAATATTATAGATATATTTTCCATAAAACTAACATGAAATCTTCACAATGGTACGCAGAGAACGCGTTCGGTCTTGTATCCTTAAAAAACGAATAACAGAACAGCAATAACGCCAGTAATTTATCGACACATTAGCTTAGAATTTTCAAATATTCTCGTTAATGAACCAGCTTTTTTATTACTACTAGCTTATGATGGTACTCTAACAAGAAATCACCCATAAAAATCCTAATCAATCGTGTTTCACGTTTTTTAAAGTGTGCATTTTGCTACCTATAATTTTTAAATTTTATTTTCCCTTAGCAAGTGAAGCTTTGCAATCCTTCAATTTTTGAATTTTCTAATTTCCCTTGAGAATGCTGTAAAATGGTTTGAAACATAAAAATACGAATTTTGGGGACCATCTCTGTATGAATTGCTCCTCCCACCGCCGCTTAGCCGATCGTCAACTTTTAGGAAATGGAGTAATAAATTTCGTCAGATTATAGGACTTTAGAAGGTCTCTGTACATAGGGCCAGCGAGATTTTTCAATCGTTTTTTTCCAATGTGTTCGGAATGAATCAATTGTTTCGATCGGTTTCTCAAAATATTCGTAAGTGTGCCATCTGTATCTATATCCATCGAGACATATTGCCCGCCCATGCAAAGTATTTAAGATATTCACCTTTTTCTGTTTTCCTGAAAAAAATCGGTGTTCACTCTTTACAACCCTTCGCACAAATTGAGACATCGGCTCTAAAACTTAACACGGTTTTTGTTTGTCCAATTCAATGCACCGTTCCAAAGTTATGATTTCTTTCAACCTAGATGTTTAATAGTAAATATCTCAGGAATTCGTGATGGTTATGGGGAAAAAATTGGGGGCATTTTTTTTACATATTTACAACTTAAAAATTCCAGTCTCCAATGATTTGTCGCGAACCCAAAAAAAAAATGCCTGGCTTAGTTGGAATGAAATGTTCCAAATATGTTATGCCAATTCCCAGACGAAAGATCGTCAGAAGCACTACAGAAAATATCTCTCCCGTCCTCAAATATCGAAATATTACAGGAAGAACATTCTTTAATATGAAAAAAAAACCAAGTTTTTTATCTCAGCAGAAGTAATTTTTCCAAAATATACTTTTTGACACATATTTTCGACGTAAATGCCTTATTCTTCTTGTTATTCTTTTGAGCATCTTAATTAGCTTACAGCAATCAAAAAGCTTCTTCTTTCCCAAAGTTAGCTTTTTCATAATCGATACTGGAAAATTGAGGCGGTTTTTTTTTTATCCAGCATATAAAAAAATATTTTTTCAGTTTTTTCCTTTTCAATCATTTTTTACTAATTGTGTTATTTTTATTCGCGAACTGGTCATTTATTGATTAAAATGAAATGATCGAAAATCCATTAATAATGCAATAGGGTACTTCTAAATTAGAAAATTGAGGAAAAAATTTTATTTGAATTCATTTCTGGATAAGAGTTGTCAGAAAACAACTTCGATTTTTCAATATATCTTGTCGAAAAATTTCATTTGCATAATAAGCCAAAAAAATCTGCAATTCAGGTTGGGAATAGGTTAGGCAAGAAATAGTGGAGTGGAAAAATGCGTTTTTAATTATTAGATACAGATGAATTCTGAATCGACCCAAAAACCAAATCTAATTCCAACTCAAAAACCATTTCTTGCTGCGTGAGTACACTTTTTTTTGGATCAAAAAATTCGGTCCATGAGACCGCAAACAGAAAAAAAGAAAGATGATAGTAAGGAGAGGTTTAAGGCTACATGACGAGAAGCGCCTCTAAAACCGTAGTGGTAGTCTTAAAGCAAAATATATCTAAAAAAAAATCTAATCTAGTGATTGAATGGTTTTTCGCATACATCTTCAAAACTTGCGGCCCGATTCAAATTTTCGAAGTTGAGACGATATGATATGAAAATGATTCTCTAACCACTCATGGGTTCTACACTATTTATAAGCATTATTGGGGAGCATATCAGGGAACACTCTTGGTATGAGCTGAAACTGGTCTGTTAAAACTTGTCGAGTATAGATTACCATGAATTTGAAGGGCGGCCACGTATCATGTAGTGTCATAAATTCTGGCTGGCATTATAGTTTTAGTGCAATGGTATGCTTCTTTTTATCGCCGATAAGTTCTCCGAGTACCCCAGTGAAAATTTTGATCAAGTCAGGCCTGGTGATAGATCAGGATCTGATATGGTAACTGGATCAAATCCTGATCAGTCATGTAAGGCCTTTTTTAATCACGACTTGATCAGGTCAACCGGTTCAAGATTTGATCAAGTCGACCTTATTTAAATTAGATGATGCGAATAATAATTATTCGTTGAAAACCAAAAACAATGCAATTTTATCACGACAGTTAATCTACTTTAATGCATCCCTTTCATTATTAACAGTGAAAAACACTTATTATTCTGCTGATGCTGCTGGGGATTGAACCTGCGATGTTCCAGTTACCTGTCATATGCCGAACCCACTAGGCTACCCTGATTTTTACAATATATGTACAGTATCTACATATTCTTTTGGTACATGATGTTTCATAAGACTAGGCCACCAGCCGTGAGGCTTTTATACCTAAGTTTACATGAGTGGTTTGTATTAACTAACAGTTAACATTATCTGTATGGGTGTATAGGAAGAGATTTACAATAGGGAAAATGTTTATAGAAAAAAACCCTATAAGTTGCGGGTGGTTGAAAGGGGGGCGGTGGGAATAAGAGTAGAAAAGAAAAATGGTTATTTCGACCACCATGATCTTAGATTAACGTCTATATCATGTAGTTCCGTATTTGTGTGGTTTGTGAGGCTGGATTTGAAGTTTTCGGTCAGAGCCGAAATGTAGTCATGGATGAGATTTATGTTCAGTGTATTGTGAATGGTGGAAATTTGAGTTCTGTGATTGAAGTTACCGATGATTTTGAGAAATTTGTTTTGGCTAATTTGTAATTTTGCTAGGTGTGAGTACGCCGCGTTATGCCATATTGGGCAACCGTAGGTTAGTACCGGTCTGATGAGTGATTTGTACAATGTTAATTTTAAATTGATACTAAGCGAGTTTGCCTTGAATAGCCAGTAGAGGCGGGCTAGTAGGCTTTTTGCTTTAGTGTTCAGCTTGTTGATGTGATGGTTCCGTAAGAGTTTGGAATCAATCCATAAGCCTAAGTATTTGGTGCAATTTTTTGGAAAAATTTCTTTTCCCCTAATTTTTATCACAATTTTTTGGGGTTTACCTCGTGAGAAGATAATTGCTTCAGTTTTATCTTCGTTAACTTTGATTTTCCACTTATTTAATTCCTTAATGATTATAGATGAAGCATTTTCCAGCCGCGAGACTGCCTTATTTACTGAGGTACTAGATGTATATATAGCTAGGTCATCAGCAGGGCCTGTTATGTTAACATTTTTCGGGCAATTTAGAAAAACGGAAGTTATATAAAGGTTAAATAAAGTGGGAGATAATACAGAGCCCTGTGGTACTCCAGCGGCGATTTTTTGGGGTAAGGATAAGGATGAGTCTATCCTTACCTGGATATATCTATTCTGTAAAAAAGAGTGAATAACTTTACACAGAAATTCACGAATGTTTAAGGAGGCAAGCTTATGGACCAGGCCTCCTGGCCATACAGAATCAAAAGCCTTTTCACTATCCAGAAAGAGAGCCACAGACGTTTCCTTAGCTATACTTGCCTTTTTAACAAAGTTAATCAGTCTTATAAGTTGGTGAGAGGTGGAGTGGGAAGCCCTGAATCCAAACTGCTCTTTTGGGAGAATTTTCAGTTGGTGGATGGATTTGTTTAGTCTCGTGAGTATGATTTTTTCAAGTATCTTTCCAATATTTGGGAGGAGGCTGACAAGTCTATAACTTACTGGATGGAAAGAGAATTTGCCCGGTTTTAGGACGGGAATTACCACCGCTTTTTTCCAGACATCTGGGAAATATTGTAGGAGAAGGCAGGAGTTCATGATTTTCGTGAGGAACGCTAATGCCTTTTTAGTGAAATTTTTTATGACTATGTTAGGGATTTCATCGACACCCGGGGCTGATTTCCTTTGTAATTTACGTATAATGGTGCATACTTCCTTGGGATTGCACAAGGATCCGTTCAGGATATCCGTTTTGTTGGCATAAAGTTTTTTGTTGATGAAGGAATTTGTTTGCTGTTCGAATGAAGGATTCCCTCTTTCAGAGGCGATTTGGTGAATGTTTGCATGGTGAGAACAGAGGGTATCTGCCTTATCGACATAATCGCTAACTATTTTGTTGTTTAAATTGAAATTTTGAATTTTTTGCCTCGGGGTATTATTAAAGTTTTTTGTAATTCTCCAGATAGTGTGATCCTTGGGAGAAATATTTTTGAGTTTGTTATCCCACTCTTTCTGTTTCCATTCAATGATTTTGGCGTGGACTTCTTTAGTTAGTTTATTTAACCAGGATTTCAACCAAAGATTATCCTTATTTTTTTGCCAGTAGTTCCTAATTTTATTTTTCTGTTTAATTAATTTTATTAAGTGGGCTGGTAATGGAGTGGGTTTGCGATGGGCAGCAAATACTGGAGTGTTTGCTTTATATGTCTCTATAATTTTTTTGGTAAATAAATTTATGTTTTGATCAATAAGCTTGGTTGATATGCAGGAGGGGTTAGCAGTAGTTATTGAGTTGTCTAGTTGATCTCTAAACTTAATCCAGTTAGCATTCTTGAAGTTGTATCTCTTGATAGGATTAACAACAGAAGTTTTTCCGAAAATCGAGAACAATAAAGGCAGGTGATCAGATGGTGATTCATGAAGAACTTGAAAATTTGAGATTAATTGTTGGTTGTTAGTTAACAATAAATCAATGGTAGATGGTGTTTTTGAATTAGGCGGATAATGGGTTGGTTCGTTGGTAGCGAAAAGAATTAAATTTGAGGATGAGGTAAAATTTGAGAGAATTTTACCGGAAGTGTTAGGATCCACTGGAGTCCAAGCCTTATCTTTAGCATTGAAATCTTCCGCTGTTATAGCCGAGCAGCCTGGCTTAAGCGGAATTTTTAATAGTTCGTCGTCCAACTGTATATTCGGGGGATTGTATATAGAATATAAGTGGATGGACTTACTATCTACAAAAATTTCTACTCCTACATATTCCGTGTTGGATTTAATGGTGTGAGGAAGAGTGTTGTATTTGATTGAAGAGTGAATGGCTATGGCCACTCCACCACACACCTTTTGTAATCTGTCCTCTCTGATGAATACAAAGTTTGGTAAATTAAGTTTTTTGATATTAGGACTTAATTTCGTTTCTGAAAATAGAATAACTTTGGCATTATATTCAGTAATTATAAGTGATAATTTTGATAGCTTCGGTTTAAGAGAGTTAATGTTCAACGCAATGAAATTGATTGGATTTATTGGCGCCATAAATAATTTATTTGGCTTTAATAATTCTCTAACAATGGCACCAGCGTCCTCTATGCAGAGTTTTATGGTATTTAGATCATTAGCGGCTGGAGAAAGAAGAGGTTCCTGGTCTCTCCTGTTTGTCGATGACCGGCGAGGATGGTGGAGTTGCTGCTGGCGAGCCAGATTGGGTTGTCTTGGGGGGTCCAGAACAGTTTCCTGAGTTGTGTAGAATGGCTTCTCCTTTAGGTTGAGCTGGAGTGATGTGGATGATGGGGTTGCTTCCTTCCGGTTGCTTGGCTACCCTGATCTTACGATCAAGTCAACTTCATCTTGCCTATATGATCTCTATCGAGGTATTCGCTAACTTTCCAATTATTCCCCGATGTGCGTATACTTTAAGAGATTATTTTCGGTTAGAATTCAATTCCGTTCATGAAAAATGATTTAAATGATAATATAATACTAATGAACAAATGGAAGTTTCCTCTTTCCACTTTCCTCTTCAAAATAATTTACTTGTAAGTTTAATACGTCTACACATATTTGCATAAAAAACTTGAACAAAGTATATTATATACTTTATTCATGATGGTATTATTTATTCATAATCCCTTCCCATATACTTAACGTAGTCTGTAATTTTCGGGAACCTGACGACTGTATCCAAACTTGATCAGGACCAGACTAAGCTCAGACTGATTGAATGAGAACCTGATCTGGTTCTACATGGACTATTTCTGTTCCAATGAACTGGATCAAAACTTGATCAGTTTATCATCAGGCCTTGTCTGATCAGACTAAGATCAAGCCGACCAAATCAAAACCTGATCCTAATCCATCTTAGGTAATTTGGATCGCGGTAACTTGATCAAAATATGATCAGTTTCACATCAAGCATTGCCTGATCAAGCAAACCTGACGAATACCGAATCAAATACAGATCCAACTTCAGAGTAATCTGAGGTAATTTCCACTCGGGTCGGTATACTGTGAGTACTGGTTAACATATTTTCCAGTTGGCTTTGTTAGACAGAATTCTGAACTAAATTGCTTAAAAAGTTCTTTACGGAGAAATTTTCTTTATGGAGTTGCAAGAAAGGTTTTAGCGGAACAAGTTTTTTCAATTAATAATCCTTTAATTCCTCCGAAATTGGTAAATAAATGATATTCGGAAAATAACTGAGTAAGATTGATACCACCTCGTACGCTCTTTGAAAATTGCTCTTTCAAAATGCAAAAAACATAAGATTTTGAGGAACGATTAAGTGAGATGAAATTCTTGTGGAAATTGTCATTGATGCCTCAATTTACACGGCTTGCAAAATGCACAATCACGTCATGAAGTTGGTAAACCCTCAAATTTGAGAAAAAAGATCATTAATCGTTTCTAATTAATTGATTAATTAGATGAATGTATGATCACAATGGACTATCCATCCTGACCCCGGCTATCGAAACCTCGAAAATGACCTTTAAATGATTGTTCTAAATTTTACAAAACCTCGATTAATGGTGGGGAAAATAATTAGCCCTGTCAGTTAATTAATTAAGCAATAGACAATAAAATCAAGACAATATCATCTATTCCAGCCATATAAAATTTTGAAATTTCGACGAAATCCTTCTGGGGACCCCTCTCGAGATTGCAATACCTCGAAAAATCATGGGCAAAATAGTTAGCACGGTCTGCTAATTTCTTAATCAGTGAAGAATAAAATCAAGACAGTGCAATCCATTCCAATCATTGGAAATTTTTGAAAACTAGAGCCATATCAGATTTTGAAAATCGAAGGAATCCTTCAGGGGACCCCTTTCGAGATTGCATGAAATCGCGCAATCCATGGTTGTTTGCAGTTTTGCAATCTCGAGAAGGGTCTCCTGAAGGATTCCCTCAACTTTGAAAATTGTACAATGGTAGGAATGGATGGTACCGTCTTGATTGTATTTTCTCCTGATTAATTCTTCAATCAGACAGTCTTAATTATTTTTTGCATAATTGTTCGAGGTTTTGCGAAATTTAGAACAATCATTTCAAGGTCTTTTTCGAGGTTACGGTAGCCAGGACCACGATAGATGGCACAATCTGATCATACATCCTTCTCATTACTCATTTAACCAGAAACACTTAATTTTCCTTCTTTCTCAAATTTCTGGGTTTTGCAAACTTCATGACGTGATTGTGCATTTTGCATACCTTTTAAATATGCGAAAGCAAACAAATTGACCTTTTTTCTTGAGACCTTGCTATCAACGAAATTGAGTTGTTACCCTCTGACTTTGCCAGCTTTTGAGAGCTCCCCCCACTACCAATTGACGAGTATCCACGATACTATGAAACAGTTCACCGTGAGCCTTTTAATTGTATTGACCTGATCAACCATTCTATTAAATACACCATTTATCAAAATACCACAATATAATTTATTAACTACCGTTCTTCTGACAACAAAACTAAATTCCTTACAAATATTAAAGCTTGGATCGATACCGGGCCGAACTGCACCCAAATTTGAATATAATCTAAAAGGCATGTTAGGGCAGAGAGTGGTATTCACAGTTTCTACGGAGCTTGATATCCCAGCCTAAACGTGTGTTACTATACAAACAAGTCGTCCTGGTTGATTTAAGCTGGAAAACAAACCTTAAATGGATCTAGCCTGGTAGTTTTTACTTCCGACCGGAAGCTATGTAATTGTTTGATTTGTAGAGTTTCTAATTTTGCTTTGAAATTATGTAGAACTGTCTGAAAAATAAAAAATGCAAAATTGGCGCACCAAGTGTATGTGCGCATACTCTTTTAGAAAATTAAAGGAATAATCAGCTAAAATTATTCCGAGAAAGCGGAAATGACGTCAAATTATAGCTATTACTATCGACTCAGCCTGTGCCAAAATTCAGCTCGATTGGTCGAGCCATTTTTCATAAATTGCTATTTGGTTCTGAATTGTTTTTCGCAAATACATCGACATCTATTCAACCGATTACAATTTTTGACCTCCTTAAAATGTTCATCTCGATGTACTCCGTTCCAATCAACCAAAATATGTGTACCCCTCCAGACTAAGGATTCGAGATATTTCAATTCTTTCTTTCTTTAAATAGAATATAACAATAAAGGAAGTTTCCAAGTCACACACCTGTCACAACTTCATCATAGGAAATTGTCTAGAATTTTCAAGAAATTTTCCAATGTGGCACATAGTCAATGCAAAATTTGAAGTTGACAGATTGTTATTTCGAAAAATGAGAGTACTTACAAAGATTGGCGCATTTTCTCTAGTCGTTCGGAAGCATACCATCAATTCATTGATGGCAATGCACGGAACGATTTATTTAGTTAATTTTACTATTTTTGAATCGTAAAATTGCATGGGTAGAATTAGAACGCTGGACCATCATGAAGGATTTGGCCATTTTACTATTGTCAATCGTAATTTGAAAATAAAAAGAATAGCTCCAAATCAATTCCCTTTTTTTTATTGCATTGATGAAGAAAATTCCCAATTGTTTTGGAAGAAAAATGAAGTCAATTCCGGAGAATTGTGCCATCATAGAATATTAAAAATGCAAATTCCGTTCCAAAAAACCTAAAAATGTCAGAAACATATGCGAGCATTCGCCGCGATAAAGACCAATTTCACATCGTGAACATAATGAGTCGATAATGAAGGGAATCTCTTCTTTTTTAGGATGAAAAAGCCAACTGTAATGGCTTGTCGTTGACTGAGCGCGACCGATATCTTTCGTCATGCGACGAAACAATGAAACGCGAGCATGGAGCCTTCTGTTTATTTCCTTATACCCGATTTGTAAACATCACTCGCTGCTTTGATATTTTGTGAGTTCACATGGTACAAATGAAATTTTCGCATGTAAAAATCCAGGGGCGCCGCAGCAGTTAATATCTTGGCTGTAAATATTTTTTCTCTCGTTTTCCGTAAAAAACAAAAATTGTCAATAAATTATCAATTCCGGTTAATTGAAAATTTAAGTTATTCTTTTCCTGAATAACCTATAAAAACATGGATTTATTTTACTTTATTACTGCAACTTAATGAAATGAACATATAGTATTCAATTTATTTCAGCTATCGGAAAAAAGAAAACAAATTTGGAACGTGAAATTTGAGAAAGTAATTATATTCTCTCCTATTCCATTGACAAATTATTCAGATCCTAAAAACATGTTTAAAAAATATGTCCATCGAAATTTTCTTTCTCTTTTTTTTACGATTCGAATTCGTAATGTTTGGATAGAGAAATGTATTTAAAAAAAAATCAAACTCCCAATTTCCAAAAAAAAAATAACGTATATTTCCCAGAATTCGCGATTTCGTCCGCGGTTACGATTTTTACATCGTAATCGAGGATTGAGAAAATCACTTAAGGGCATGCTCCCTGTCACCTTCTCGCTGTCATATGTTGATAACCTCAACTTCTTTAAGCTTGGTGGATCTTCCTTACTTTGACGCTGCAACTTATAGTAATGTTGAACTCTGAACTTTCTGCTGATGAATTCATCGTTAATTCCGTTTCATACCATAATTTTTTTAATTTCTCCAAATGCAGGCTGAAAACACAATAAATTCTCAATAATTTCTAGAATTATTGGCAAGTAAGAATATATTAAAGATTACGCTAGGAAGCGTTTTACTTTCGATCCTTTTGTGTAATTTCCCATTGCACACATTTTTGCAAGTTCATCCGGGCATACAGTATACCCTTTTATCCCTCACACTGTACCTCTTTCTACATCCCGCGGTCGGAATCTCGTTTCCGTGGTTTAACGGTCATTCTTCTGCCGCTTGTCAGCGCCCAAGTGAATGCTCTTCCTCTCTTGCTCTTCTTGTAGTGCCCTAAGAATCCTCACCAAAAGCTTACCGTTAGAACTGGATCTTTTCTCTGTTGGATTATTTTCTCGTCTTTGACCTTTTTTGTCTTTTTCTTTTCACTGTTCCGCCACTGAGACATGACTTATCAGCGTGCACAGATCATGCGGATGAAGTTCAGCGTGGTATTAATCTGAGGTTTTCGATTATGAGCACCGGTGGTGGAAATTTTCTCTCTAGAGTATATGGAATGAAGATTTCGAGAGTATCGTTTGCGTCAATCAGCGAATTGTTCCGGTTATAACTCAGGTTGTACGTCAGAAATCATCGTTTACTCTTGACTTTCTGCTCAGATAAAATATCACTTAAGATAAGCCAACGAGTGGTTTACTGATACAAGGATTCAATAGATATTACTTAGGCTTGGTAACTATTACCTACCGCCACAGGAAGATAACTACAACTCAATTGGACGTTGACAGTTAGCGAACGGTTCAATTGACCGACTAAAGTTCACTCAGCAGGATACTTAGGTAATAGTGACCGAACCACTACTTAATCGGAGACATTTCTTACGTATTATTAAATGTTTATTATCAGTTGAAAAATTATGGCTAGCTAAATATAAAAATATTTATAGTGAAATGAGACTTTCGATAAAAAAAGAAGCAATACTAATGGCTTAATTCGGTAAAAACACTCGAAAACGATTTTTAGGACAGGATATATGGCAAATGTCTGTATGACACTTTTTAAAAAAAAGGTTCATAATTCAACAAATGACATAATTACTTAGAATCAATTCCGCGTAGAATATGAAAGTGAACCCGGGAAAAAGTAAATCATTCTGATCCAGAAATCACGTAGAAAATATGTCCACAGAATCCAAACAAAATATACAAAACTTTCAAATGCAGATCAGACATACAAAGTCCAATGTTGATTCAATAATTCTGTATAGCTAATAGACAGAAATATTGTTAATAGATGCATCGACATTGATACCGAGAAGGATGAAGAAAATACAAATAATTAGGTTTCTTATCCCATAATAAACATATGGATAAACAGAGAGCTACAGCAATTTTCTATACGTTACTCATCAGACCTTTAGTAATTTAATGAGCTGAAAGCCTCTGGAACATGGGTGCTTATCAGGTTGATTGTTCGAGACTCCCTGAGAGAAAATGCCTCAAGATCTCATTATTTTGTACAGATCTGTACCCTGGATTTTCCGACACCATGTCAATATTAGATACATCCCAGGAATCCAGTATTCTATGTTAAAATTATCCAGAAATTATTACGATAAAATAAAAAACATAAATAATTACATACCCAATAACTTCTTCGATATCTCAAAGGAAGAATCCACGATGTATAATAAGATCGGACTGTTCCAAAATGCGTGGCACGCCCATATTTAAAAATGAAAGGATACTGATCGTTACATGACAAACATAAATTTATCCTAGAGTAAAAAATAGATATGAAATATATAAACAATAAAATGAACATAATAATTCGAATCAGCTCAGATATCGCAGAAACATTTTTCAACCACCATATCATATTCTATTATGGATAAAAAAAAAGCTAATGTCAAGTCTATAAAATGAAATCAATAAATTAGAAATAATGACCTATAGAATGAAAACATCGACACTGCTACAACGTAATGAGATGCCCCGATTCATTATAGCAAATAAGTAAAATTTGTAGAAATATTAATGCGCCATTTTTTACATTACAATTATCGTTTCATTTGTTGGGCGCTCATCTGAACCCTAGAATGTTGCATATTGAATTAAATGTCAGTGACCGATATCACGAGAACAATAATTGAAGAACAACCCCAAAAACAAATATTAGACACGACTGTAATCGATTAATTCTGTAATGAAATTTCCAAAAATATTAATAAATCATTAACTTTTCTATGTACCTTTGTCTTTCATTTTCTTGATAAATGATACAAAATGTATACGTTTACACCCAGCAAAAAACTTTTTGTGCAAGTAAACCACCATAAATCAGTTATAACTGCTGAATAAGGGCCAATGAGAAATAGAGTTGCTCGTGAAAAGTCTTACGCATGAAATTAGTCGAAATCTTACTTTCTGCCAGTGACTTTATATGGGGTATTCTGAGTGAATTCCAAGATGTTCAAACCCCTACCCTCTTCAATTGTAGCGACAATTTGCTTTATCATAAAAGAGATTGACAATAAATGATTGTTATCATTGTCAATCTTGTATTCGTCTTTCTATTGTACATATCATTAGATGAGTTTTCAATTTTTTGAGATTTTTTACGATACCAGGAACCCCTCCCGGTTTTCTTCATTTTTCCAGTTTTTAAAAGGGTAAAAATTAACCGATTTAGAATTTTTTTTTTTAATTTTCGTTTTTGAATCTCGTTGATTTCACTCAGAATACCTCACATATATCACCTTTCACACATAGGAAAAACTATAGGTATGATCTTTTTCGTTTAAGACTATTCGAGTACTTGGATGTTCTTGTGAAGGGGGACGTGATGTCCAAGACAATTTTCACGCGTGCCACAAAAATGCGAAATGGATGATGAAAATGCGAATGAAATAAAGGTCTGAAAAGGTGACGAACTCCTCCGATTAAAATACAGATACAAAAGGAACTGGTTAGAGAGTACAGTTTTTAAAAAAGGAAGCCTGAAATATTCAGAGGCACTTAGCATTATCTACAAAGCCTAATGTAGCCGCCTCGATACGCCGGTGATTCAAGTCAGTCTCAAAAGTAGAAACGAAGAGTAGCCGAATATGGTGACTTCACACTATTAGGCGAGGGCACTGATTGAAACTATCTTGTCGCCATTCAATCTTCGAAATCCTTTTTTTTGTCTACCGTTCTGAGCGGCAGCAGAACTGATATGAAGTGTGTCACGCATGATTTTTACTATAAACTCCAACTGTTCAATGATAAGAAAACCTTAAAAAGTTAAGTTAAGAAAAGTAATCGACTCCACTGGAGGTTTTTCATCTCCTAAAACAAAAACGCTGACTACATTTCGTAGACAACCAAATCTCCCTTAAATGATTCATCATTATTCTCCTTTCGCCTAAAGAAAAAAATCGTTATGGTAATATAACAAAGGTTCGCGATATTTGAACAACTATTCATTTTTCTTCTTCTATTCGCAGTGCCTTAGGAAAGGGCAAATATTCAGTACGGGCGTCTTTGGGCTCGTCGTCAGCGTGGTGGCCCTATGACCAGGCGTCCGAGTAGCGCAGACTCGAGTTCCGATGGTGGAAAATTTCTCATCTTAGTTATAAATTAGCGAGAGGAAAGTGAGTGTAGGGAACTAGGTTGGGGTGCCGCATAGATACTGGGGAGGGTTGCTAAAAGATCTAGTAAAGGTTATCCCATCTGGTACCACCGAATTTAGTAAATATTTAACTTTTAGATAATTGTGCATTGCCTGAGTATAGCTTTCAGAGCCTATGTTTTTTCGAATTAACAATGCGCCTTTACTCCCATTCTGTTTTAATGGAATTAACTGAATCATTACTCGACACGCCAAAAGCTCATGAAGAAAATGGAGCGAATTCTCCGCATTTCTCCTCTCCCTTTTCTCTCAGTTTTAAATCATTACCACTGCAGATATGGCCCGTAATAGGATATCAAAAGGGATCATCAAACAAAGGAAAAATTTCAAAGGAAAAAAACCACTATATATGTAACTTTGAGGATCGTCCTAATGTATGAACAGCTGAGATATGCTGAATCATTCGATTAGATTTCCACCGGTTGGCGAGAGTGGGGGGGGGGGGGGGCAACATTTGTATGCCACTATGTTGAGTACTACAAAAATCTGTCTGCTTTCTACAATATGAAGAAGATATAGGTATTATGAAGAAAAATTAACTTCTTCATTCTTTAATTGCGATAGTTCCTCGAAGGTCGTGGAACTCGTTGGACATTTTAATTTATGGTCATTTTATGGATGTTAAAGCAATTTAATATTAATTGAAAACCAATATATTAGCTGGCTCAATGCTTATACCCACTATCAACTCACACCGCCGATCGTAAGAGAGGGGATGATGGGTCGCGACTAATTTTGGAAAGAGAATTTGTTTTCTTTCTTCGCCGAGCTTGACTAGAGATAAGTTGCAATAGTGGTCTTATTCGCCATGTTGTGTAATCTCTTCGATTTTTTTTAGATGTATGTTCTATATTAGATTGTCTTCTGTTATTCTTGCCCCAATACAATTATATTGTATTCCGATCATACAATGCATCAACATAATAGTTTATTATTAATTTATAAATAACTAAAATTTTAGTGGTAATTTAAAATTCCAGAGATCCTGGAGATTGAATTAAATTACAAATAAAAAAATAAAGTAATCTTATTACAATCTCTTCATGTAGAAAAGAATATAGGAAATGTCTTATCTCTTTACGGACCAATTCGAAATATCTTGAGTTTAAACATTTCATTAAATTGTATTTATATTTATTATATTTAATTTAATTATGAGAAACTTTCATAAATATAAATTCCTTGCGAATAGTTTTGGGGATCCCAGTACACCCCGATGCTAGCGAAAATCCAAGGGAAGTTTTGGATGAGATGCGAAAGTGAAAAAAGAGGAGAGTAAGAAAAAGCAATTGAGACGTTCTTCCCCACACATGAAAGTGCACTTCAGGGTTGGTTACAACCTCGGCTTTTAGAACTTCAAGGGGGCCACAAGTGCAACAAATCTAGTGGAGTATCTAGGGTTGAAAAGGAGAAAGATGGATTGAGACGACAAAATTTAGAACATAGAGCAAATTCAGGAGGTATATGCAAATTCATGAAGGTTAACTGAAAACTCCATTCAACAGTTCGTTTAAATAGTATCTCAGAGGATGATATATTCCACGTAAGACTGATTTTAATTCAATTATTAGACCTAACTTCAAAAACTAACACCCGAACCCGGCTCCTTTTCGAAAAATGCAGAACTTGTAGAAATTATCGGGAAATAAAGCTTCTTTCCTCTTCGATTTCGATAGCTCCTATTATAGCTGTGTGAAGCTGGCATCGAATTAGAAGAAAAAAAAATTTCATGTGCAATAGATTGTACTTATTAAGTAAGTGAATGTGTCATGTTGTGTTTTTTCATTGTGCTCATCATCGCTAGTTGAAAAGGATAAAGAAAAATACGTGCAGCGTCGAAGTTGAAGGTAGTGAAAACAAATCTTATGAAAATGGTTTCACTATCGATAGTACTTAATTGTACTCAATTTTTTTTTTGCTCTACAAAGGCTTAAGTGGAAATTATCATTCGAAGTCGAAAATCACAAGAATATGCTTTAGATCATTATTTTGGCTGAATATGAAATTTTTGTTTATTATATTAATTACACTTCGATGCTTCATACAGTTCCATAATAGGAGCTATCGAAATCGATGAGGAAAGAAGCTTTAATTTACCGATAATTTCCACAACTTCTGCGTTTTACGAAAAGGAGACCGGTTTGGATGTTATTTTTTGAAGTTAGGTGCAATGATTGAATTAAAATCAGCCTTACGTTGAATATATCATAAAATATAAATACCTTCATATCATGATAATGTATATAATCATTGCAGAACGAAAAAAATAGAGTACAATCTATGGCACTTGAAATTTTTTTTTCTTCAGCTTCGATGCCGCCTTCACGCAGCTCAAACATTGATGGATTGAGAGCTTGAATATTGTACCAATTTTTTTTCCATTGGAAATAGTTCAACTTGGTTCTTTATTTGATTTCATTTATTTTTTTTACATAGAAAAGGGTAAATGTCTAGTCCAGATCCACCAAGCCATTCTGAATGTTTTATATTTTATTGGATGGGTTTCTGTCGTCTTATTAAGGATCTGGTCACCTTTTTATCCGGCAACAATTAGTATAGGAGATATGACATTTAATACACCGCTCTCTGCGTTATTCAGGGCCACGGCGAGGACGTGGTGGTGTGTCGGTCCAAAGACACCACATGTTAGCACATTTATAGACAATTGACACACAGAAAGATGGATTTATCAAATAATCCTGAGCACTTCACTAAGGCCCTGATTTCATCTCTCCCAACCATCTACTATCGCTGACCGAACACAGCGACTGACTTATATCCGCCGCTACCCTTCTGTAGCTATTCGAAATATTGAATTTAATATCACTCACTCCTCGCGTCAACAGCGCCAGCAGAGGGACGGGGGAGGGGTGTGGTTTAATAAATTTCAGGGATCACAAAGTTTACCTCAAAACTATTTTTCTATGTATTTCCCCCCTTGTTGTTTCTCACTCTCTTCTTTCATCTTGTTCTTGGTAACTAAGAGCATAAGAACGGATTTTTCAGCAAAGAAATTAATATTTCAATGATTTTTGTTTTTTGGTGGACCTAAACCATACATTAACCCCGACGTATTAATTAATAATTGGACAGTTAATTCACGAATTATTAAGAATCCGGGAATGTTTTTCAATTTTTGGTCATTGTTTGTTTGTTAGAAAATTATACAGTTCTAGTAGTAGTGAAAGAAACAGTTCTGAGCCGTATAATTTACGCAACCGTATTCCCAAAACCCTAACTTGGCAGATACGCTATCGCGTATCTCGATTTTCATTAAAAACTCTGTATAATGATATTACTGATCTGACCCTAATGATATTACCCTAAAAACAGGAAGCTAGGAAACTATATATATCTGTATGTTGGTCCCACCACTGCCGCTTGGCCGCTGTTCAACTTTTAGAAAATTGAATAATAAACGGAATAAAATTTTTTTTTATCAGAAATTTCGTCAGCTCTTCGGCCTTGAGGAGGAGTAAATCTGCGTACAGGGTCAACTGAAACGGTCCAATAGTTTTTAAGAAGGAGCGATTCGTTTTCAAATCATTTGCCTTTTAAATATCTCCGGAATTAATGGATTGGTTCTATTCGCTTTTTTTTTTTAAATAGTCGAGATAGTGCCATCTACCAAGATCCATCGAAATATATATACCCACCCATGTAAAGTTTTCAATATATTCGCCCTTAACCATAAAGTTTTTTGGTTCGTTCAAATTCAATGCGCCGCTCCCAACTTATGAAGCTTTATAAATTAGATGTTTAATAGTAATTTTGTCAGGAATCATTGATGGCGAGAGAAAAAAATTAGGAAATTTTTTTAAAAAGATACAACTCAAAAATTCCGGTATCCAATGATTTGTCGCGAATAGGAAAAAAATGGGGTGGCTGAATTGGTACGGAAAGAGCCCCAATATGTTATACCAATTCCTAGACGAAAAATCGTAAGCACTACAGAAAATATCTTTCCCGCCCTCTGATATCGAAATATTGTAGGAAGAACGATCTTGAATATGCAAAAAATTCGAGTTTTTAATCGTAACAAAGGTAATTATTTATAATCCTGAAGTTTGCTGAAAAAATGCATAATGCTCCAGCATTAAAAATTTTTTAAAAAAGGGTATCTATACTTTTTTGCTAACTTATGTTTTCTGCAATTGACATATACGTAATATATTATTTTCATGCGGGTTACGACTACTGCATCGAAAGAAATTCTCTATCTTTATACAATTTAATCCTAATCAACTACCTTTAAAAATTACAATATTTAATATTCCTAGCTTTTTCGGTGGTAGTCTACACGTCTCCTGTCTGTTAAATTTGCATCATATGCACTAAATTTATTCCTAGAGAAATCACGTGTATCTATGCTGGCAAGTTGTATGTTCGTAGTACTTTCACTAGTTGGAATTATGTTGTGAAATAAACCAGCCCCGGCTTCACCTGTATGACAAGAGAAAATGAGAGACCTTTTTGCGCTGGTGGGGGTTTGCATCGTATGCACACCGATGCCTAGTTCAGAATGGACAGTGAATTTAGATTGTGACTAAACAGATTCATATGAAATTAATTTTCAAATGTTGAGGATGGAGAGTCTACTATGCATAATAGGAAATGAAAATTGAGTGATTCATTAATTAATTCAACTGATTAGTTAATCAAACGTAGTAGGCGACAAATAGATGGTACAACTGATGATTATTTTTTGTTATTTAACAACTATATATTAACTCTGGACTTTCGTTACACGGAAATACATTTACTCAGTTGTTTTCCAAATCTCAGAAGTAGAGGTCGAAGGGCCATCAAATAGTATGTTTTTAAATCAACTGTTCGGTTAGTCTTCACAATCAAATGTTAAATTTTTAGTTGAAGTCTTGCCAGAAGATCCGTATTAAAAAAACAGTACCCTCTCCGGGCCCTATTTAAAAAATGTGTTCGCTTAATGATGGACTTGTATTCGGAGAATGGCGATGTTTCTTAGACCATTTAAAAGAAACTCATTCGCTTTCGTACAGTTCAACTTCCTTACCGATATCTTTTATAGTTTTTAAGTTATTTCCGATTGAATTGAAAATAGCAGTGGGGTCCACTAAATTCTAAGTTGTTTTTCATTTTCGTATTCAGTTGTTTCCGGCTGCAATGGAATGCAATCTGAATGGAGTTTTGCTTTCAAAGTTTTGTTTTGAAACGCTGCAGAATGTTCTGAAATGTAAAAATGTCAAATTTTTGTGTGTGCGTGCATCCTCCTCACTAGGGGTCATTTTTTAGTCAAGAAAAGACATAAGTGCGCAAAAAATTTAAAATTCTTTGAAATTTTGTCAGATAGTAGGCCAGAGTTGGGGACTTTGGACTCAGATTCGGCTCTATCAGTCGAGCCGTTTTGGAGAAATCGTGATTTGTTTGTAAATCGTTTTTTTTAATATCTTCGAAATGAAAAGGGGTATTCAGTTTTTTTTAAATCTTTTGATTGCTTTTATTGGAATCAATCGAAAATTGGTAGGTCACCTCTAAAAAAAAATATAGTTATTGTTATCTTTGTTTTTGAAAAAAAAAATGTTATGCGCCCTCTCATGCCCCCTTATCGAGTTACACATAGAGAAAATTTCATAAAAATTACGTGCCTGATACGTCATTTGCTAGTCAAAGCAGTATTCAGTAAAAATTACGGAACAGTTACACACTTTTTCACTGAAAGTTGAGGAAAAAGTACAGCATATCCTTGCAATCGTCATACTATTCTGTAATTAATTATAAACAAAAACTGATGTAAATATAGGTATAGAACCAACGGCTGGTGACCTAGCTTCTTAAGTATCAATTTATATACCATGTACAATACAAATGTATATATTCGCTCATTTAAAAAAACTCTTGTTAATTATTAATTGTTAATGAAAGGTATTAGGTTCGTGGTTAGAGCGCAGGATTTGTGTGCCAAAGATCATACGTTCGAGTCTTGCCGGGTACAAAATTTGAGTCGTCGATTCGGTTTTTTCCGGGTCGATATCATTGCTGCCGTGGTTAGGTATAACTAATAAATCATAAAGATGAGAAAATTTTATTTTTTAAATTTTATTTTATTGATAATCGGATAAATTTCAATAAACAATAAATGTTATTAATATTTTTGGGCAAAAATAATAAAACTCGGCTGTCAATCGGCTGCCATCATTGGGCCAATCAAAGCACCGATAATCGGGCCGAAGTTATCGTCTAAAGCTCGATAGAGGATTGGGCTAGTCTTTTTTCCAAGCTCCGAAAATGTTGACGTCGCGCTTGACCCGATCCCCATCCTACCTGGGTCGGGGCTCCCCCAAGAGCAGAAAACGGTCGGAAATGAAGCAGAACGACTATCACAGCTCCTCCGAATTAATAACGCGTTACCGAACCCAACAATAACCCTGTATTGTACTTATCACTTAAGATTATTGCAATGAGTGATCTAACTCGAAAGGTCGCAAGTTTACATCCTTGTTCGCCTTTTCACCCCCGCAAAAATTGAAATACTAACTTGAGATTTGGAAAAAAATATTCCTTTTATCACTATAATAGCTGGTATTGAAAATTAGCGTAATTGAATGATTAGTTTCGCAGATATTCAATTTTTAACTGGATCGAATTCGTTTTTTTTTGTCTGACAATTTTAATCTTAATACATTCTTAATATACACAGCAGTCTTAATAAATATAAATCAAAAGGAAAAATATATTGTAAAAACCATCCGGAAACTCGCCATCAATTTATTGATGGCAAAGAAAATATATCAGTACATGAAACGAGCAGGCGACAGCCATTTTCTTTGCCATCCATAAATTGATAGCGAGCTGAATTCTGATGAAACATCCACGAAATGCACACTGATCTCTCTGGTTATATCAAAGAAAAATTCTGACAGATGTTTCGATTTCAGATCACTCAATGAACACCATGTTCCTGTATGATCAGATTTGAACAACGTTTTCATCTGCTCAATTATTCTACACCATCAAAGTAGTCTCAATTTCCCAATTTTTGCCTCTATAATTCAATGACAAAGATATTACATTAGCCTCTTTGAATTTTTGCCCGCTAAATGATAATCAGCTTTAGTTATTATGAGAGATAGATGAGACAGGTGAGAAAGATAGAGGTATATGAGGGAAGTTGAACCGAAGAAAAGAAGTGGAGGACTAGGAAAGAGGGGATCATAGCTGGGCGTTGGTGGAAGCATCCAAAAAGCATTGAACCTCAGGATCAATACGACGCATTCTCACTCTTCTCCTCCCGTCCAACTGTATCCTAGCTGGTATCCCCCTTTCGTTCCTCAGTATCTTCGTTTCACCTTTTTCTTTCCTCCCCACTACTTGCCCGTCTCTTTCTCGTGAAAAGTGCTGCGCACACTCCTGGGCATTCTTTACGTGTCTATCCCCGTGACGCGTAAGCTAAATCAAAAGAGATGGCATCAACCCTTTTTTATCTTCTCGCAAGTTTTTAAACTGAAAAATCATGTATGAAATAGTTCACGGATGATTTTATTACTATCCTATACAGATATTTTATATTGTTCCGAAACTCTTATCCTATTTTTGTTGTTTCGGAATAGAAGTTTTGCATTCATTCTGAACTAAGTTTCTAATTTTTATGTATCACGTTAATTAAAAATAAGAATAAAGACTAATTAGTAGGAAGTTAATTATTATTGGTCACTCCACTACACTGCCGTCTGGCCCAAATAAACGACAATTGGGCCCAAATCAACTAGCCGAGCATCGGGGCTCCGATTAAAGTCCACAGCTCTTGTTTGTTCCACGAAATGTTTTTATTTCGATTTTTTGCCCAACCACTGAGCAAATTATACAGAAAAATATATATATTGTATATACGCCCCTTACTTACTATAGCGACGACATAAAGCCATAAATAATGCATATGAAACTATTTGATTAGTTTAATCTTTCGATTAACAAATATGTAGTAAACCCAAATAAATATCCCTTTAATGACATAATTATATAAAAACGAAACTGAAAGATGAATTATTTAATTTTATTATATTAATTTTTTACGACTATTGAAAATTTGGAAAATATTCTTATAATCTTAATATTTAAAAAAATCAGTTGAGGTTACCAAATAAATTCCTAAATTGACTATACGTCCTCTAGAATATTCTATCCGCCTTATATATATTTTATATTCTATTACCGAATACTCATTTAAAATTTCAATTCTCACAAGCAAGTAAACTTATAAGGGAATTCCAAAATTTCAATTAGCTCCTTGAACAATCTGATTCAATTCAATATTTAGCACTTACCATCAAATATCTTAGTCATTCATTTCATTCGGGAGTTTCAAGAAAATTTTGTTCTACTTTCCTCAATTTTTCTCTGTATGTAACTGATTAGTTGTTTTAGTGGAATTTTCCAGAATTTTTTATAAACATCTTTTCTTTAGAGAGACATTAACACACGATTGTGCTGAACAAATTCACACCACACATATATGCCATATGAAAAGCATTCTTATGATGAATTTAATCATAATGCGAGCCGAAAGCCGGAATAACATTACTACATAAATTATAATTTTCCTAGTGAACTTACTAGTGATTCCGAATCATTTCGGCAACGACACCCATCGCGCATAAGTCTAATTGACTATCTCAAATTTTACACCCGACTCGAATTCGCACACGTCCTAACCACAACCTAATGCACAAGTTGCGTAAATTTGTCGCATACGAAGATAAGAACTACACAAAATATGTCAGTGAAAATACTCATCAGTTATTGATTTTTTAATCATTGCACAATTTTTTATAGCATTTTTCTCTTTGTGCATACACGAAAACAGCTGTCTCTCGGAAAATTATAAAAGAATTAGAACTAAATTTTGGTAAATGCAAAGAATACTAACTTGAGAGGAAATTTAAAGAGTACCCCGACTAGGCACTAAATAATACGCGGAGAAAAAAATCTATGAATTTTTACAGTGTGATTCTGATAAAAATCATTGCGTTGCTTTACAATCGCGGTGTAAACTATAGGCCTAAGAAAAATTACTATGCCGCCTTGCAAAATTCGGCAATATCGACCAAGTAAAAATTTTAAGTCGTTACAATAGTTACCATCGTTAAGTTCACTTCGGCGAGAATCAGAAACATTCGGTGTTCATATTGGTTCGCGATGTTAAGAAATGTTTGAAGTATATAGGACAGTGAAAATTAAAAAAAAAACACAGTAAAATTTTTCCTCCAAACTTAAATAAAAAATGGTAGACTTTCAAGTTTTATAGTGCTGTTTCGTAAATTTTATGGCGCCACATACGATAAATTACGAAATGTACGAAAAAATTTACGATATTAATAGCAATTTTTATTTGTGAACCAAAATTCTGGTATCCGAGCACCTTGCACTACGATTCTAGTACTCGGTACAGTAATTTTTCTTGAATTTTCCACTTCATGTAACACAACTATAAGTAGGATGAAGTTGAAATTCGAGTCGGTTCCAAAGTTAGGGGAGAGTGGAGACCAGATCATGCATGATGTTTATGGGATTCATACCGCAGCTGGGTCACCCTCACGAACCCTGGGTAACGCCGGAAGCTGGCATGATTTCGATTTTTTATCATGTCATGCGTTTCCGAACTGATTAGACATCATTTCAATTTATGAATTTTCATCAATTGCAACAGAGGTAGCTCTGGAAGGAAGGAGGCGAATATTAGTCTCATACAAGTATACACAAGCACCCATTACATAGGCGTATACTATTTTTGCTTGCAAGTGGCGCGTTTGTCGCCTTTTTCTGATTCAATGGAACTATCAATACTTCTTTCAATCCAGTAAATTTCAATTTTTAATCAAGTTAACATAACATTATGTTTAATTGACATGTCAGTAAATTACATTAGAGTAGATAATGCACATGGAGCAACGGTAACTAATTGATTAACGTTTCACTTTTGGAAAACAATAAACTCCTTTCGATAAATAACCACTCGATACTTTTTCTCCGGCTACTACTGAGTAAATAACTCTCAATGAAATCATTAAACTTGTTCCAACGTACCAACTTCAAACTAAACACAATTGAATACCCTGGAACGTAGTTCCTTTTCACTTAAAATAAATATTATGTCAGTCGGTGAAATTCAAGTTTTGAGTTTTCACTGAGAGCATGCTTTGCAAGAATCTGAGGACATTCAAATTTTCGTCATTTTGAATATTGATTTTATTTGATTCTGGTGGTGGTGATGATGGGGATTCTTCTTTGGATTTATCCTGGCGTTCATGAGTGATTTTTGGAATGGCTCAAGTTGATGAAAGCCTGGGACATTTTTCTATCAACAGACGACTTTGGTGGTTTTGAAAGTAAGTCCTGAGGTTTCGGAATATTTGAATTTTCATCGTTTTCACAATTGATGTTGTCGTAAGAGTCCGGTGGTGATATTCTATTCCTTCGATCGTTCACAGTCGCTGTTCAAAGATTTTGGTAATTTTTTGGCGAAATTTTTCGTGCTGTCAATATCAGTGTGTGAGAATTTCGTTGTTGCTGGTGTATAAGATTCGAAATCAGCTACTTTGATTAATTTTATTCCACATGAAAATGTCTTTGATGCTTTCGTAACAACACAAGATGTTGATGGCTTCTGACCGAATCTATTGAATGATTGTAGAATTGTTGGGCAACGTTGATTTTTATTGATATCTGCATGTTCCACGTAGACTTCTGTCGAATTGAACGATTCCCATCCTCTAAACTCCATGATTTCCGTGGGAGAAGTATGTCATGGGAGAAGTGCCTGCAAAAAAATAAAGCAACCTACAATAAAGAACGGATGATGTATGATGGATGGGAATAAATTTATTATAAGATTAACTCTTCCCTTTATTCAATCGTTCACCTTTTCAACTAAATACAATTCATTAGGACGTTCTCGTATGAGTCGTGAGGTCTACTGTTCTCAGCGATTGCTCCTTTTTTAGACTGGTATCCTATTTTAACAGTTTTATAGAAATGAATGACCTTGTGGTGTTTACCTAGGTCAATATTGTGGAGTTCACTGACAGAATTTTTGATGCCAGAAAAAGTAACCCAGGGACTATTTAGAGCCCATAGTTCAAATCGTTCACTGAAATATGCTGAGACGATTTCTTCTGAAGAAATTAATTCAGGTGAATTATTTTGAAATTCATTTTCGGTGAACCACTCTATATTTTTCGTAAGCTCTCATGTATATGTCCTTTAATTTTCCAGCCTTCGCTTTGTCGTTTGCATTTTTGATGGCTCGAAAATATCTCTTGGAAGGGTTGCGGGTTTCTTAAATATTTCTGTTTCTTTTTGTACGATTTGGTGTGGTGTTAGATACTCTCCAGTTATTTCTCCATGGTTGTCATTAACTTTCACTTCCGAAATTGAATTATCCTCTATAAATATTGAATTAATTTGACTATTCTCATATTCTTCACTATCCCATGAATCATCCTCTGAAATATCCATTCTATTTCGTATTACGGACTGACTGACTTTTTTATATGCCGTACTTTTCAAATCTGATGGGTGCGAGGTTATGATGATTGAGGAAAGAATGCCGTTCGTTTTCGCTTATTGGAATGTATTGGGTGTAATTACACTCGCCATTGAGGTCTTCGAATTATGCGTCTCAGCGATCGCAGCGCCGCATGTAAACGTTGCAATTACTATCCCGTCGCTGACATGTAAAAGTAGAGATTGCACACATCTGCATGGAAAAAGATGAAGCGACTTGAAGTTTATAGATTCAAAAAGGTGAAGTCTAGGTCGTACATAATTAGTCAGGAAAATTATGTAAATGGGTATCCCGTGGATTTATAAAGATTTTTCAATTTAAATTTAAGACATTTTCTATTTAAAATTTGAATGCTTCAGATTTTCACATGAAAAAAATAGTCATTTATTGTAATAATGTACGTCAGTCTCCAGAGTGCCTAAAAATTCGCCATCAGCTCCTATTTATTAAGAGCAGCTGTCTTGAAAATTGCACCTTATTACTTTGTATGGTTTTTAATAAATTAGTCAGCCAAGTAATGCTCGATAGCCGCCAATAGTCTTATAACTTGCACTAGCTTCTTCGTTTTCCTCGCCGCGAATACGGAAATAATCTGTGAATGCATCACCGAAATTGCGGGTTTTAGGGGAAATAGTTGAAAAGGAGTGGTGCTAGTGTTGAGCTTTCCATCTCTCTGTTGCTTAAGCTATACGAGAGAAATAGTGAAAAATTAGAATCCTTTCCTCCGTCCTAACCCCTCATCCATTCACCTCAATTTCCGTATCTTTCTGTAGGATTGTTCCAAGTTGTAGCCACCACGTTTCTTTTCGAGAACCTTAGACAAGAGTTGAAGATGTGAGTACTCCTTTTTTTTTTACTCAGGACGAGACCACTTTCTTTCCATTTTTTTCTTTGCATTTCTTTTTTACAGGGGTAGCAATTGCTGAAAACATTGGTATCTCAATATGAGCACGACAGACAACATATAGCCGATAAAAGAAGAATCCCTTGACTGGACAGGATTTATTTTTTTTTAACTGAGGGCTCTTGGCTCCTTCTTCGTTCAGCTGAAAGTAAAGAAGCGCAAAGGTAGAAGGGAGTATTGGTTGGGTGAAGGGCGGGTTTAGGCGCCTTCAGCGGGCAAAGACCTCTTCTCTACAACTGTACAAGCTTGCAGAATTTTTTTTGTATGATATGGACCCACTTCTACAACACTTCACGTTGCTCCAGGGCGCTTATGAAAAATTTGGAAGGAGCTTCTAAATTTTTTTCGTCTCTATACCTTACCATTTTTTAGCCTCTTCTTCAGGTGACAGAAGTGGGCAATTTCTAATTATCACAATGTGAGACTTATAGATGTGTACCAGGGGTGACATTCTTCTCATGATATTCTTTAATTAGTGAAAGGAGTCGAAGAATAATAACAGGAAATTGTGGAAATTAGTTAGTTTGAAGTAGATTATTCTAAAGTCTGACAAGTTGGTATAAAAATGCAGCAAATGTTATGAAAATATTTTAATATATTGATAAATTAATTCCGCAACGATTTGCAAAATTTCAGATTGTTGTGCTGGAAATCTATCTTAGGTGGTTGTATCGTGATAGTCTGCAAAAGTTTATCGGCTGTAAAACGGGCCAGATTAAAGCACAATCTTTTCATGGTATATAGTCGCAATTGATTGATTGCATTGTGCATGGATAGCTACAGCATAACTATATATTTTTCATATGAACTATTCTTTAATTATATAAATTTATGGATTCTCGATAATTATATGGCGTAAACCAAATGGCCAATCAATTTTATTTTTTCTTCTGTATTCCCTCCCTCGACATATATTGTTTTTGTGATGTTTTTTTTCATTTCGAAAATTAATTTTTTGAATTCACCATGAGATTTTTAACGAAAACTGTCCAAAAAAAATTTACGATATAACAACCTTAAGAATTGATAAAATCTAACCAAACAGTTCTTTTCCAACTTGAAAATAGATTTGCCACGACTACTTTCGTTTGCAGTGTGATTTTCGTGGTGATTTTCCCCAGCGTCTGAGCACCGGCACAAAAAATTTCAATGAACATGACTTTATATTCATGGAAAATAGAATGCACGTTGCGACTATCATGGCCGCCACTAAATGATGAGAAACATTAAACGAGAAAGTCAAAGACGAAAGTTATAAAATGTGTTTCCCGTGCAGCCAGTGGCAATCGTTGAAGTTACTAATTCGTGTCGAGTATGAAATTGGAAAAAAAAGATCACTAGATTTAGACGACTGAATGATGTAAATGATGAGCGTAAGACATGGGAAATATCCTGACTTTCCTACAAAATCATAGCATTGAAATAAATCCACGAAAGGTAGATCTTAAATTTACCAGAAATAGAATTTGTCTGTTTACCTCATAACATCCATATTCTTCCATTTTCTCCTTTGTATTTTATCAACCCCATTCACATCTCATCATATTTGAACGTAGGTACAATACCTGTCATTGCACTATACGAAAAAGAAAAGTCTGAAAAGTCGGTAGTCTCAAAGGTGACTAAAAATTAGTCATCTGGTAGCTAATTTGAGGACGAAGACACAGTTCGTTGAAAAATTAGTTAGTTATACCCCGGGGGCTATATTGTCCAACTTTTGTGTGTTTGTGGGTTTTGTGTGTTGTGTGTTGTCCAACGAAATTTGCATAGGAATTCAAGGTTTAGGAATAATCAAATAATTCCGAGTAAATTTTCTGCTCAAAAGTAATCTCCTAATCCTTATCTCTTTTGCAATACAATCGAAAGGGTTTATTTGGAATCTAGAATTTCATGTATAACAAAATTAATTTAACAGAATTGTAGTAACGATTTCATATTTATCCCAGAATAATTCTTCCTAGATTTTAATAGGTGATTAATTTGGAATTGACAAATATGAAGCTGATTCCTTATGAGACTCACAGTTGAGTATTGTTGGTTAATCTAATCCTTAGGTATGGAGAGGTGTGGATCCTTCTGTGACAATCATTCTTCTTCACCAGAATAAGAGGGTCTGATCCTATTACGCGTATTTTTTATCGCGCCACGTTTACCCACTCACTTATAATTATAAACAAAGTTGGAAGAGTTTGAGAATGTCCACAATTACGGAAGCTGATTAATTAGTTCTTTTAAAATGCAAGACACACTCCTACTTTCGATTCAAGGATACAGTATCCCTGTATATACTCCCGGCCGTTTAGCTATTTACTATTATTCAATAGGTTACCGCGCATTATATCGTCTCTCTCGCGAATTATGGTATGAGAGGACCGAAAGAGATAGATCGATTTCGAAAAGTAACATCCACTAAGTCAAATTATCGCTCCAACGGTTGCTTCTGAACTTGTAATTTGGATTTCGAGGAACGAATCGGTTCGTAGTTGTTACACGAATCGATTTTCGATTGGTGAAAATTATGGCGTGATTTCTCGACTTCTTATTTTTGGGATGTGATCTGTCCATTCAACAATTTCAACAGCGCGGGAGTTCGCAGGTGAGGTCCACTGCTCTGACATGTGTCACTGTACCGCAAAGGCGAGTGCACTCACCTGTATCGTGCTATCTCTTTCTGATGATTTTGTATTTTTATTTCCGTGATGGCAAAATTGAACTGAAAATTCAACTGAATTTAATTGAAATTAGGATTTAGTATTTATTGGAGGTATTTACGTTAATTCATATTTAAGGAAAATGCAGGAAAAACGAATTATACAGATTTTTGGACATCACAGTGTGTCATTACAATATAGGATCCTTAAAATTTTTAAGAACATTTTTTCCGGGAATATTGAATTTCCGCGTTGCATTTGCTGTTTCTCCATGCCAATCCCACCTATATGGCAACTTGAATTCGCTGAAATACTTCTCACATTTTTCGTTTGGTTAACCAAATAAATAAAGTACTTGGTGAAGTATATTATTTTTTTATTCCAATTGAGGAATGATAAAAGTCTTGCTCTTTAAATATCAGGCTTTTAGCAGAAACAGTCGCAAGTAAATGGTATTATTGTGTTATAGACCCTGCGACATTACGCAGAAATGTGTGTCCATATACGTAAACAGCACGAATTATATTGAACGTGCGGTGGAATAGGATTGAACTGGAATTGCAGTGGAAAAAAAATCAACAGCATGCACTGTTGGCGACTCGTATAAGAATACGATTCTTTAATGCTGATAATTATCCACGTCCTAGAAATACTGCCGACATGAATCTCAGATATTAGCCTCAATGTGTCTTTTTACGCTGCTCTCAGAGCAGCGATTTATTTGAGTAAAACAAATAAGTTTATTTAAATAGTAAAAAGTCCAATGTGTTTCAAATTACAAATAAACTCCACCTTTGAATTAAATCAATTGAATCAATTGTGGCTTCGATGTTAATAAATATTTATTTTATGCTAGTCATTTAATGAAGGGAGCACCTTAAACTGTTTTAAAAAATAGAAAAACTCGACATTTTTTCATTCTCACTTCCTTTTGCTAGGCGCGGATGCATGAAATTGATTCTGTAATGCATTTATTGACTTCTAATTTTTTACTACTTCAGTAAATGGTAATTAATCTGTGATCTTTAGTTTCTAATCCTAAAATATTTTGATATCGATATTAATTATACTTCTGATGGATAGTGTTATTGTGAAGACAATTTTTCATAAATAAATGATGATTTATATGATTTTTTTATGCTATTGCAATCGACCTTCAATATCCCCGAGTGGAAATTAGTTCAGGTCTACTTGAAGTCCGATCAGAACTTGATTCAGTTTCAGTGCGGTTCGCTTGATCAGGTAAGATCTGATCAGAACCTGACCAAGGTTTTTTATCCAACGTTTCGGATCCTAAAAACTACAAGCGAATTTAGATCAAGTTCTGGTCAAACATGCCTGATCAGATGACACTTGATGAAAACTTGATCAAGTTTCGAGCCAGTATATTGGACCCTATAAACTACAAGTGGCTTTACATCAAGTTCTGGTCAAACATGCCTGATCAGATGACACTTGATGAAGTCCTGACCAAGTTTTGACCCAGCAAGTCAGATAAACATGATCTCACTCTGAGATCAAGCTGCCTCAACACAATTTGTTCTCCTTCCGATTCAATTCCCTTGATTTTCAATTGAATAGCTCGATAAAAAAGAATCACAAATGTATAGGAAGCAAGGGCAATATATATAGTGAAGTATCAAACATAAGAGCGCATTATCTTGAGTCTAAAAAAATCATCAAACTTGCATCTGTTCATTGTGTTATGATTATTATAATTATCTTTTAATAATGAAATAAAATTTGAACCGAATATGTTTTCTCGCTCAGAATGTACATGCAATAATTTCAAAGTCATCAAATACTCCCTTGCAGATTGTGTAGGTAAAAAGAATCTACTCAAAAACAATAGTGCGGTAGTGCAGTGGTTAGGGCGTAGGTTTAGTAATCGTAGGTTCCTCGGTTCGATCCCCAGCATTGTCAAAAATAATAGGGTTTTTTCATCGCTAATTACAATCGGGCTTCATTAAGAGCGGTCAGATATAATAAAAAAAATTAATTATCTTTTGTTTTAAGTGAGTTATGGTTAATATTTATTATTGTTTTCGATATTCCAGTCATCCGATTTAGATACATTTGACTTGATCAAATCCGGAACCGTTAAACCGGATCAGAAAAGTTTGATCAAGTCTTGATTTAAACTTGCGTTACATGTCTGATCAAAATTTGATCCAGTTACCGTGTCACTTCCGGATCAATCATCAAGTATGACCTGATCCAGTCTTGACTAGAACTTGACCAAAATTTCCACTCGGGTCCCCGCAGGAAAGAACTTCAAATGAGTATTATGAACATAACTTCAACTTGTTGGCCACTTTAGCAATAATAAGCAGTATACAAATTCTAGCATATATTGAGGTTACTAGATAATAAATAATAAATTGTTCTATGCAAACGTACAAAATGATATAACATCTGGAAAATAATTAACAGCGAGTATAAATTCAGCGCCACAGTCGATATGAGATTTCTAATGATAATGCATTGATAATTGAGATGAAAAATAATTTTACGACAAAACATTACACGGAGAGAAATATTTAGTAAAAATTACGGAACTTTCAGTACACTTACCGATTACGGAGTTGATTCGAAAAATTTAAGTGACGGTATCGTTATTTTTCACCGATAATTCAGATAAAAATTACGAAACACCGCGGAAAAATTCCGTGACAGTTCCGTAAAATTTCCGACAACCACATTTCGCTCCAGAATTACGGAAAATACACGTAATTTTTATTGAATATTTCTCTCAGTGTACAAATCGAAAAAGTAATATTAATTGAGTCGGAAGGTCCTAAAATGAATGAGAGAGGTGTATGGAGAGGTATGGATCCTTCTGTGACACAATCATTCTTCTTCACCAGAATAAGAGTGCCTGATCCTATTACGCGTACTTTTTATCGCGCCACGTTTACTCGCTTATAATTATAAACAAAGTTGGAAGAGTTTGAGAATGTCCACAATTGTCCACGGAAACTGATTAATTAGTTCTCTTAAAATGCAAGAAACACTTCTACTTTCTAATGAAAATGCATTGATAATTGAAATGAAAAATAATTTTACAACAAAACATTAAAAATCGAAAAAGTAATATTAATTGAGTCGGAAGGTTCTAAAATGAATGAGAGATCAAATTTCTTAGTGTGATGTGAGCTTCAAAACACGAACAATCTCTAATGACTTGATCAAAAATTGAATCAAATTATAGATAAATATTCCTATTCAATCCACTTTCAGTAGAAAAAAAATCAACCAAAGATAATTTTTCGAGTGAGCCATAAAAATTCAATTTTTGCCTAAAACTCCCGTTAGTCAATCCAGGCCCTTAATTCACCGGTAAATCACATGTCAATTCAATACATATCTAATAGGCTTTCTTATGAGCATAATATACGGTCCGTCAACTACAAGAAACTGTATTAGCGTTAAAATCCACAAAAAAAAGCAAGGCGCAATTTTTTCTTATAACTTAAATTCCTCCAGTTTTCTTGTGTTTAGAATGCCTACCTCATATATGTATAACTACTTATGCTTATATACAAATTCCAAAAATTGAACAACTTTATTCCTGTTTATTTCGATCTGAGCTGCCAATAATCTTCCTCCTTTTCCATATCAATATCTTTATTCTATATTTTTAAATTAATTTTAGGTTCCTTATTTGTTACAGAGGTTTACATCGAGGAATTAAATCAACAAAAATGACCGCAAATAGCCGATAAATGCCAAATAAGAGCAAAGGAAATTTTTTGCCAGTAATAGAATTTAGGAGGATCACTCATGTTCAAATAATTAGTAGAAAGAAACCGGATAAGAGAAAGAGGATGCGGCGTATCACGTTTCGCTAGTGAATAACGACGTATCTACGAAAAAGAACCTTCCAGTGTTTTGTGTACTCATTATTACTTAATATTTTCTTCAATCTACTATATGAGGTCGGTACATGGCCAATGGACAGAGTGGAAGGGGGAATATAAAAGTGTCTCAAACAGTATTGAGGTACTGCTGAAGCAGCAGCTGAAGTGGACGATGTGGAAGTATGAGTGAAACCCGTTGATCCATTAAAAGGACCAGCGGGGAGACCTGGTTTTATCCAGTGGTCTTCCTCCAATATTGGGCATTCCCAGAAGTTGTTGTGGCTAAAGTCCTGTGAACTACACGGGTGAATATGGCGAGGTGGAGACTCATCGCAACTTGTGCTACTATCATCGTTACTGTACTGATCAGTTGTATGAAAGCAGAACAAGGTAAATATCAATTTTACATTTAACCTTCAAGTTACGTAACTTACCGATATATGAACGTTGTTATAATCATTCCTAAATTTTTCCATGAAATTGTCACTCTGTTCGTCACTCGCTATTTCGAGATTGCCTGGAATTGGGATGAGTAAAATTTTATATAAATTTTATGTAATTTCCCGATATGAAATGTTTGTTTTTGTCCAGGCTGTTCTGAGAAATACAATAGAAATGTCCACAAATTTCCTCAGATGTCCCACTATTCAAGAACAGAATGAATCTGAAGTGAAAAAGTTAGTTGGTTGCAAACGAAGGCTCATCGCCAAATTTCTCGAGAATTATCGATAAATTCCTCCCCAATACTTTTTATTGAGTACTGAGCAGTAATTAGGATTCTTTCCCCTAACTTTAGTCTCTACACGTAATGTATTTGCCGAAACTTAAGGGGTGTAGTCTCTAACTTACGCAGTATTTCAACTACTGGGAAGAAACTAATTCTTACGGTTTGGCGAATAGGAGTATTCGGTCTAATTTGCTCTCCTTTTCTCTTATTCACTCGGCGATGTAAAAAAATCACTTAACGTATTAATTCGTTTGTTAAAGGAAAATAAATATCTTTGAACGTTAATGTTCAAATAACTAAGATTCGTCAGAAACGTATAGAGATTCATCATTCTGCTTAATAGTGATTTTTTCACAATTTTGGTTGAAACTTTTTGAAAAATGTGGAACAAATTGTCTCCGAAAGTTATAGTCAAACAAATTATAGAATAATTTGAAAAACCGAGATTTATTATATCCCACGAGAAAGTATCTACTGGGTTATCTGGCGAAACATCCAAAGAATGTGAAAGATTTTTTAGTAAAAGTTCCCGGCCGAACAAAAAAATCCTTGGCAATAGAATGGAAAGATTGAATTCTCAAATGTCGAGTGGTTAGAATTTATCCAAGACAGTTGCAAACTCGATTACCTCCATGAAGGTGAAAATTCTTGTTCCAATACTGACTGTCTGGTGTTTGGTATACTCTTTTCCCTTCTGGTGGCCCAGCTGGAACAGTGCAGGCGTCTACGATTAATCCTGTCCTCTTACTTGCTCCTTTAATATTTATTCATCTTTTCGCATTTTATCTTTCTCTATTCAAAGCACCATACTGGGGGACTCCGCTATATTCCATTCTCTGATTCTGTTTTTCTCTCGATCAGTTGGTTCTTTCTCCCAGATCTCAAGATACTTTTTTTTCCATCCTTCAACATATCTTCCCTGAGTATAACTGAGAAAACGTGGCAACGCTGTAGGAATGCCCTCACATAGTTAGCCCCACGCATACCTACAATCCAGGTAAACTACACTAATCCCCTCCCTTCACTCACCAGTTCCATGGAGTTTGCCAACGCCTTTGTGTATATCCATGCCAATATCGTCACAAAGCATCTGAAAATTTCACCCACAAAAAGTCAACATTTTTTAATTAGAGATTCGAGCTGACGTCACCAATGGGAAATATTCAGATCATAAAAATATGATCGTAAGGCCATTCATTCAGAACAATTCGGTAATAATACTCGGGGAGGATTCATTCCAGCTCAATAACACTGTTTGATGATCTTATGTGCCATCATGCTTCTCTATTTTCTTCTCCATAGTCATTTCTTCAAACTGTTTCATAGTCAGCTCAAACAGAACTCTGTGAATAACCTTCTTCCTATCTCTCGCATCTAATCATATGTTAATTATAGGTATTTATATTTATCTGCTTTTTTTCTATTTTCCTCTTTGTTTTTCACTTTCTGCACTTCAAACTTCAAATTATCCGTACGGATCTGAATAATCGTGAAAATCATGGCAGTGCACCCAAGAATTTCCCACAATTTTCAATCTATTAAACATTAAATTTCATTTCATATTTAATTCTCACACTGAGTCTGAAAATTCAAGTATTTAGTTAATAATAAGCCATCATTTAACATGAAAAACGTAATGCTCTCGAATTTTCAAGAAGAATGAAAAAAAGATCACGAACAGTTCCAATGGTAAATAAGTTTAAGGATGTTCTGCCAGTATTTTGTTATTTTTTCTATTTTTCTGTGATTTATTGAAACCTATCGATCGGATTAGGATATGAAAATACAGCGTTTGTCCGTTACATCATGATTCATCCTTTCACAAAGTTCCATCCCGATACACCAGTTCTTATAACTTTTCCATAAAATTTATTGATTTTTTATTAAATTTTAGTGAAAAGCTAAAAAATTGGTGTATCAGGATAAAATCTCATGAAAGAGTCAATTATGATCGAACGGACAAACGCTATATTTTCATATCCAAATCCGATCAATAGTTTTCAATAAATTTCCAAAAACAGGAACAATAACAAAATACCAGCAAAACATCCTTAAACTTGCATAATTGAAAATTCAGATTACATGATAATTGAAAATTCAACAAATTTCCAACAGTGTAATTACTAAAATGAAACAAATAGTTATACAAATATAACAAAGTGTAACAGGAACATATCTTTTGACACGTTATGAAAGCTTTCCATGTATTCATCAGTCTAAAATAAACAAGTTTGACGAATTATGCATTTATCTCACCAATGAATGATTCTAGAATAAATTGGCAAAGAACTGTGTTAGGAGGAACTGGGCTGTTTGAGTATCGCCGGGAATCGTATGGGATATTCGTCGGATAGAGATGGACTGGAAAGGCATGAGAAATTTTGACATCAAGCGTTGTCAATGTATTAATGTATCAGGTTATCAAATTACAATATTTACACTGGTTGGATAATTGTCTGAAATTTGTTGAATGTCTCTCCGCCAGATTGACACTTTGATAAGCTGGACGATTATTAGATAACTGGTGTTAACTGATGAGAAACCTATAAATTGAATCAAATGGCGTGGTCAATGACCTTGGTGATGACCATGTTATTTGGACTATACTAATTTCGTGTTCGTTTACTAGGACATCTGAGCGACTACTACTAACGATACTATCTTCCCCGTTGGGCATCCAAGACAATACTCTCATTCTTTTCTTTTATCTCAATACCAATAACCATTGATTTGAGTAGTCCCTGTTCCTACCGAGCACCTCCACTTTGTCATAGGAAAAATTGTCTTAGAATAGTTGTTCAAAACCAATTATTGGTTATTATTATTAAGTGAGTAATTGCAAAAATCAAACATCTAAATAACCACTTGCAATCATTTAATAAATATTAATAACTATTTGAGCTGTATAATAGTCTCACGGAGAGACATTCAAAGCAATAATTATCCTGATGTTCAAACAAATTTATCCGAATGGAAGGATAATTCTGTAGCAGTATATTTCTTGAGTAAAAAGTATCCTTAGTGTAGATAATTTTTCATGAACGTTTCCGGATGATATTTGTTCTTATCTCAAATCAGTAAAAAATGCCAGTATGCACGGATAAAAATTATTACATGTGTTATTCTTTGCAATATCTGAATAAAAATTATTACGTGTCTGCTAATTTTTACCAATAACTGTATAAAAAAAAATTGGATAAAACATATATCTCAATCGATCAATATTCGGTCAAGTTTTGAAGTTTTCGAGAATTTTCACCAAATTTTGCGATTCGAAACATTGTCAATGCAAGATTTCAAATTGAACGATCGAGATACGCGGTAGCGTATCGGCCAAGTAAAAGTTTCGTCTCTATCCAACAAATAAGGCCGAGAGCTACAGTGTATCTATACACGACACAACTACCCCTTCCACTACCTCCTAATCGTATTCAATCCATAAAATACAAACGCTACAAGTTACATGAAATCTGTGCATAGTTACATTATACAAATCGCCCTCAAGCTTTTCATTGATATAAGTTTTCCTTTTTTTCGATTAATGTTGGCAAAAATACGCTCATGGCAACGGGATCATTTCAATATTTTACCGGTTTCTATTATCTTTCGGTTGCATTGAAGTCACCAAGTTGGCAGCAGGTCGATCCAACCTAACCTGGGCCAAATTTGGCTTTGAGATGTTGCCATCTGTGTATTCAAACCGTTGAATCGCAGAAGGGAAACAGAGGAGAATGTTTTATTTTTTCCCTTGAATTTTATATTTTTTATTTATTTCCATAATTATAATTGTTAACTAGAATATGCTGTAAAAATTATATGCAGTTCTTGAAAAATCCGTGAAATCCCCCGAAATGACAAAAACTGGTGTTTTTGTAAAAAAAACTCAGCCAAGTAAAAGTTTCGCACAATTGATTCCGTGAAAAACTCGTGTTTTGCCAAAATATGGTATTCCAAGATATTAAAAAAACTCAGAAAATGTAAATGAAAATGCCAAGAAAAGCGATACGAGTCGATAGAAAGGATTCAATAATGAAAATTAAAAAATCAGTAGAGACAGGACCAATTTACTTGGCGCGATTTTATTTACAGGATAATGCTAAAATGCAATTTGATTAATAACTAAAAGTGACTGAAGATAGTCTTTGGCTCTAGCTCTAGTTCTTAGGAAAAACCGCACCAAGTAAGTTGGTTCTGTCTCTACTGATTTTTATATTTTCATTCTTGAATCCTTTCTATCGACTCGTATCGCTTTTCTTGGCATTTTCATTTACATTTTCTGAGTTTTTTTTAATATCTTCGAATGCCATATTTTGGCAAAACACGAGTTTTTCACGGAATCAATTGTGCGAAACTTTTATTTGACTGAGTTTTTTTTTTAGAAAAACACCAGTATTTGTCATTTTGATTTTCCAAGAATTGAGAGTACATACAAACATTTGAACACTTTCTCTGACCGTTTGGAAGCATACCATCAATTCGTTGATGGCGATTGAAAGATTGCAAAAATCACTGAAGGACATGCTCCTCACTATCACGTCCTCGTTGTCATATGCTCATAATCTCTGCTTGTTTTGTTATTAGAAGGAAAGAACAATTGACAATTGCTCATACAAATTTTCCGCATTTGATTGCTGATTCATTCGATTTTTGAGGATAAATCGCTCATTGAGCGAGAATCGATTAATTGAATTCTTCATGATCTTCGTGCATACTTTGACATTGATGAATCAATATAAAGAGAGTAATTCTCGGTGTATTTAAACACTTTTATTTTTAACCGAATCCAGCAATTCTGAATATGGAAAATTGCCTCTAAATTCAAAAAAATTGGCACGAGAATGGCACTGAATAGTTGCAGCTTTCCAGTTCTCAATAATTTCAATAATCAGTTGTCAACGCTTCAATAATTTGTCCGGGCCTAAGATGTCAATATTCACCATTAAACTTGATTTTGAGAGGCAAAATACCTAATCATTAATCTCAATTGAATGAACAAATTTTCTCTGTTATTTACCATAAATTTTATATTGGTCTATCAATTATAATGCTCGGATCGTGGAATAATTATCAATGCAATTATATGTTTTATTCGCAAGAAAAAATAATAGGACAAAATACACGGAGTTTTATGAATTCAGAGCATTTTCTAAATCATTAAGCGTCCACCCAATTTTGGGAATTGCGCTTTAATAAATTCCGCTTTTCCAATTTTACAAAACTAATAGTCAGATTTAGTATAAATCCCGAACATATTCCCACTTTAATTTACTCCGTGATTCGGTTTAATTGCCGAGATATTGCACGTCTTCTTTCTACTGAGAATCGCCCAGATGGATGTGAATGAAATTTAATTGATTTTGATTTCCGCAATTTACCTGAAAATGGTGAAAATGGCAACGCTCCTCTTTGGCAAATTGCTATTTTAATCCAGGAGAAGTATCTAATATGGTCGTACGCAATTCTTCCGTAAAAAACTTCTAATTCTTTACCTGGATTTCGTCGCAATATTCTCTGGAAATATGGAGATTCTGTCACTGTGTGATTAACACTGTATTTACAGGGAGAAGCTTCTCTTAACAGTTAAATTCTGCTCTCTTTGCCCTTAATTTTCCAGGCTCCTTGTATTTTTTCGGCTGGAAATGACTCCTCAACTCACAGGCTAAGGCCTGATTTATTTTAGTAACACTACTCTTATCCTTGATACGCTAAATACCTATCTAATATCGTAACTGTTCATTGCGGGGTATTTTAGCGTCGCTAGTCGTTGTCCGAGTGAAGGTCTTTCCTCCTTCTTCCTCAGTCCAGGTTAGTACTTGTCTCCTTGGGCTTTTCTATCAACTAGGATGATTATCCTAATTACCTGCTCCAATGGAATATGGTCACCTTGCACGCTCTATCGGGCGAGTTGGAAGCTTATCGCAAATCGATAATGAGCTCGATCCTTCCCTTACCGACCTCACATCGAACCCATCCCATCTCAAACTTTTTCGTGCAACACAAGCCCACCTGTCATTGCAACGGATCCCGGGTATCTCTTTGCCTTAATTATCGAATATCAATGTCCCCGCAAGGCAAAGGATCCTACTCGAAATTTTATTCAGGATGCCGAATTTAACGTCCGCCGAATTCGGCGCTAGTCTCGTTTTTAGTTAAACATACCGGATACGGTATTTTCGAAGTTTCTAGTAGAGGAGTAAATCGAGAGATGCTCTTCTCAAAATTAGAATATTAATTAACGTCAAATGAGTGACCTTCGTCACACCTTTCAGATTTGGTTTCCTTTTTACAGGCATTAAGAATTTTGTTTAATTGTACCCGTATTCTTGGGCGTTCCGACAATCAGCCAACCTCGTTGAGATCAATGCACATATCAAACAAGTAGGTGACAACAATTATGGCATTGTGGAGGACTTAGCGAAATGTATAGGTATATTTTTTTGCCATCAATAAATTGATGGCGGGCTTCCGAATGATTTTAACAATATATCTTTCCTCGTCAGGTTCGATCTATTATGAATGTTAAATGGTCGTAGCAATTAAGCATCTATTAGACTAAAATTTTCAAATTTAAAAAACGAATTCGATCCTGATATACTGAGCTATATAATCATTTTACACTAAAATTTGAATATCTATAAAACCAATTGTTCAATTAAGCTCATTTTTCATACTATCCATTGTAGGGATAAACGGACGATTTCGTCGAAATTTGCAGTCTTAATAGCTTGATTTTTGTGCGGATGAAAGAGTGAACAACATTTTTTTTTTCAATAACATAAAAGTGTCATATAACTATGATTACTTACAGGATGCATTTGCCAGTTTTTGATTAATTTCAATAGTGCCAAGCATGACGAAAAGAATGGAATTAAAAAAAATGCGTACAACAATTTGAACTGAAAAATGAAAAAATCTAAATATCTCAAAAAGTTTG